>NC_142522.1:43398451-43555951 GCF_964205215.1 Stylophora pistillata
CATCTATTGCACAACTTGCACTTATTGCAAAAAGATATGCATCGGCGAAACAGGAAGACGACTAGTTGACTGATTCCGAGAACACCTTCGCGACGTAGAAAGGAATGACAATGACGCATCTAAACCAGTCGGTAGACACTTTAATCTACCTATCATTCTAAGCAGCATATGGCAATCTGCGGTCTTTCCTTGTATTTAGGGCAGCTTCCGCAGCTCGGAAAGCCACAAAACTCTTGAACGAAAGTTTACCTTTCAAATCGGCACCCTTAACTTCATAGGTATTAACGAACTGTAAACTGTAAACTGTATTTATTAAGAAAAACATTGCAAGTAAAAAACTGAATTGCGTCTCTTTACAAGTGAGAAATAAGAAATGATCTATAACTACTACTATAATAAAATTACAAAGACGATTACTCTTAAAATCACTTACGCGCTTTTCATTCTACTAATTTATTCGTGCTTTTCTCGTCAGTCATGTTCCCACCGATAGCGCGGCCCCACTTTCTGCATAAATCCCACACACAATCCACAGTTCCTCCATTCCGGCTCTAACAAAGGGCTAACGCTCGAGACTCCAGCTTTTTAACTCTTTACGGTGGCCAATTTACAATTTGAACTTAGTTGCAATTGGTAAAGCCAACTACGCTCACTGATCGCGGCTAATGAGAGTCTACCCCAACTAAGTAATTCGCTCTGACGAAGGGCTAACGCCAGGAACGTTAGCTTCAGAAACTCTACGGTGGCCAATTTACTTTATCAACTCAGTTGATAATAGAATAAGGGGTGAAATTTTCCGCTAAAGAAACTGTGGTGCTGCGTTGGTGGGGGTAACAAGGTAATAGGTTATATCAACTAAGTTAAAATTGTAAATTGGCCACCGTAACGAGTTAAAAAGTGACATTTCGAGCGTTAGCCCTTAGTCATTCGCTCTGACGAAGGGCTAACGCCCGAAACGTCGCTTTTTAACTCGTTACGGTGGCCAATTCACTATTTCAATTCAGTTGATATAATCTATTATTAAAAACTGGATCATTGGATAATGCAATTCAAGACTTTTCATTGGCTTAGCCATTATGGTATATGAGCCAATATACCATAAACTACGATGTGGTAAGCGTACGCGTAAGCTTAAAATTAAAAAGGAGCTAAAAATTTAATAAAATTTAATAATTTAATGCAGCGTTTTTAATAAAACAATTATTCCACTCGCGTTTGTTGGATATGAGATGATTATAGCCAACTCGACGCTACGCGCCTCGTTGGCTATCTATCATCTCATATCCAACGCGCGCTCGTGGAATAATTGTTAATTATTCAGTTGATAAAAGCTAATTATCTTGTAACATCCCCAACCGACCCAGCACCACATTTTAGTCATAAACTTAGCCCAAGTTTTTGTAGCCTTTGTGTAGCCGCACCTCACCTCAGTTTCTCCACGGGCAGGGGGGGGGGGGGCGGCGAGGGGGGAGGGTGCGGCTACAAGTAGGCTTGAGTTTTTGTCATCAAGGCTTTAGAGAGTTCCAGGAGTTGCAGCAAAGGTTGGTCGCGAAAGCCTGGGAGAGAAGGTGGGGCAATATTAAATATGGCTACCCCGAACATGCTCGAACAGTAGGGAAGAATACCAGTAATTTGTTTACATCGCTAATTGCGTCCCAAACTTTTCTCAAATTTTGCTCGGCTCTCATCAGACATGAACAAAGCAGAGTACGCTGTGTGTAAAATCAAAGAAAAGCTACCCGAGAACCAGGGACTTTTACTAAAGGGATGCGGTTGTGTCGTGCACTGTGAAAAACTCGCATCTTCGTGGGGTTGGAAATGCAATTACTTTATTGTTACCCCAAGTGTCGTGCTGAGTCGGGAAGACCTGGCGACTGACAAGACGTTTATCGCCGAATTTTTAAACAAGGATAAACGAGGGCTGGAAACCTTTGAGTTGAAACAAATGGCCGAAGTTTGCAAAGATCTTCCAGGATGCATCTTTGATAATGATCTTGATCGAGGTCACTCTCTTAGTTTTATCTCTGTTGAACCGCTAGATAAGCGCGGGTTTTTAAAGAAGATGGTTAAGAAAGGTAGTCTGCAAACATTTCGTCCTTTAGAGTGCGCTGATTTTCTCAGCAAATCTCGACAAGTAGTAGTAATTAACGAAGGTCTGTACTGTCACGTTATTGGAGATCTATTAAATGAATCAACAAACTCTGCATTTTCAACCCAAACTTTTAAACTTGTTTGTAAGCCGGAGACGAGAATCTTCAGCATACAAGACTTCGCTGGATCAGAGATAGGATTTAACGATGGAGCATCTCCTATTGGGGCCGTAGTTTTGACCGGGAAAGGTGAATTTGCTGGTGTCTTAGATTTTGCAGATGGTTTTTTGACCCCCGTATTTTTGCCGGACTCGTCGATGATAGGTAAGTGAAAGTTTATCAAAACATTAATTATTAAGTTGATGTGACCCCGCACAGTTTTTGTTTCAACGTATTCTGAGAATCTTATTTAAACGTTAATTACATTTACACGTGGCGCGCTTAACCACAAATTCATTGCTGATATTCAGCCGTTTAACTGCTACAATTTGTACTATTGAGTACCAGTTTCTCCTGATGTTTCCGGTGCTTCTTTTTTTTCTGATACTGATGCCAGTATTAATTTCAAAATCTGTGTGTTCATCAAACATTTAAATATGCGTCCATTAATTGTATTGCTTCGTGCAACTTCGGTTTAAAATTCGAGAATCTAGTATCAAAACAGGTCGCGCGTCTACTTTTTCCACCGCGTCAATATTGTTTTGGTTTCACGCGATCTACGCAGTGTTTTGTCATTTCTTATTTACTCTATTCTATTTTATTTTAATGAAAAATGTCGAAACTATTTTTTTACTCTTAAGACTTGATCCATCTGTTTTAAGAATAGTGCATAAAATGTTTAAGTCTACATGCTGATTACTCACAATCTATTTATGATCATAATCTTTAGTGAATATTCAAAATGGCGATCCTGCCTTTCCAAGTAAAGGGGAGAATTTCGCAAATGTGGAATTGGATGCTGGAAATGAAGTCTTGGGTTGTGAAATCAGTCTGGACTCAAGAGTTTCACCTCATGGTTCATCACATGCCAATAACAATGAATCATTGCTTTCCTCAGAGGGATTCAAACCTGGTATTGAATCATCAAATCCTGCAAAGGTGGATGCTCTTGATTCAGGTCAGAGAGAGGAAGTGATCCAACCAGATCAAGAATGTATAGACATATTTGCTTCAGTTGGTAAGAAAACTGAGTTGGAAACAGGAATTATTTCAAATCCATTGGATCGTGATGAATCAGAATTTTTAGATACTCTCGTGGAAGAGTCTAGCAAAGTGAAAGATCTAGATGAAAGCAAAAGTTTGAGTTTGGTAGAGAAATCATCCTCTGGGACTGAAGAAACCAAAGGTGCTGAGGATGTAACTGCAGAGACTGGAGGGATTGTGATATCTTGCCATGGAAAGGAGATTATTACAAGGGACAATGACAATTTAGTGACAGTCATTCAAGGTATTTTTTTATGTTGCTGTTGTTTTGGAAAAGCATGGCAAGTCTCGTATATTTACCACAGTTAAGTTGATCTTAGAGCACTTGTTTATCCTCAATTTCTATACCAAGTCCATAATATTTGATATTGTTTGAATTGTCACAATGACTTGATAACTGATGGTCCTTATATGGGATTTATTACCTTCATTGCCTTCAAATTTAAGGAGATGTAATTTAGAAATATAACATTCAGTGTGCAACATAATTCCCAGTGAACCAATACAACAGAGAAATGCAATATTGAGTACAGATCTTGATTCTTATTGAATTAATTCATTGACTTGCATCATGATGCAACAGTATGATTTTGTAGAAACTGATAATCTGCAAAAATTTCTCTTTCAGTGGGTAGTGCCATGTCTGTAGAAAAAGGAGCCACTCAACACGAAGATACTTTGGGTAAGGACATCACAGAGAGTGATTATTTTATACCAGAGACCAGTCCTTCAGAAATGTCGCCACCTGAAAGCAAGGGTTTTTATAATGGAGAGCTGTCTGATGTTAAAGAACCAAGGGCTGATTGTTCACTAGAAAGCAAGAAAAGCTCTCTGATAGACCAAGAAAACTTTGAAACTTCAGATCCCAATGAACATGTCTATATAGAAAGTAACCATGTATCTTTGGAAGGCTCATTACCTCTGGATACAAAGGTTGAAACTGAGTCAGTTGAGAAGCAACACATGGAAACCAGTGATACAGTGCTGGACACTCGCGAGAAGGAGGACTCCATTGTATCATCTGAGAGTAAGACAGACATGCACACATCTGACAGATGTGAACTTTCCACTGAGGTTATTGCACCTGTTGATCATGTTGGAAATAAAGCTAGGGAAAGTGGTCATTTGAAAGAGTGCGAAGCTGAGGACATCAATCAAGAAAATTCTTCCATTGAACCTTCACTGCAGGCGTCAGAACTAAGGGAAGAAACTGATGTCGAAGACATCAAAGGAGCACAGTTAGAGGTCAGTGTTGGTGATGAACATTCTGAGAATGCAGGTACAGATAGTGGATATCTTAATGCCTCTACAACTCTGCAAGAGTCTGATCTACACGGTAACACAGTTGTTGTTGACAGTTATCATCATGAACAATCTGAAATAGAAAATGAAAAGTGTTCTTTAAGGTTGAATGGAAATCAGGCAGTTATAACACAGAAAGACTTTGTCAGTGTAACTGGTGAAGCAGTTGTCTCTACTGGAAAGGAGGAGTGTGCTCATGGCAATGATAAACATGAATTACTCAAGGAAGCAATGTCAATAAAGGAGTCTCCAGAGGACATCAGAGAAACAGAGGTTGATCAGCACTCTCTAGAAGAAACTCTTTCTTCAAATGCTATTGCCATGGAGAAGAAAACTGAAGGACAGGGTGTACAAGTTGTGCTACAACCATCCACTAATTCTGATCAAAGGGAGGGTGATGACGACGATGAATCTGTGGAATGTTCCCAGGGAGAAACTGTTGTTGTGCAAAGAGTTGATGCAGGTGAGAAGTTCAGTTCTATTGTGTATAGTGTCTACAGCTGCCAGCTTTTACAACTGAAAATCAAAAACCCTCATCTCACATCTCTCTTATCTCAGAAAAGTTCCAAATGTAAAAGCAGTTGAAATCAAAATGACCTCCAACTAGATATTTCTCAAACGAACGACTTAGTTATTATAAATGAAATGTTACAAGAACAAACTAAACTGTTTTAAAATGATATTTACCTCAGACTCATTGTAAAGTAGATCAGAGTTGTGTAACCCAGGGTTGTGAGTGCCTTTCACCCATGACATGGATGAGTTCATTTCTTTTACATTGATGACTCTTATGTGACTTGTCAAGGTCATTCCTCTGACCTCTGACCTCTAAGAGTGATTGGCATCTGATTTCAGTATAACTGTTGAACCAAACATTAGGGTCATGAGCATGGGAAAAGGACGGCCAACTAGCAAAGCTTATGATAGGTTAACAAATTTCCCATGTTAGCACTAAAGGAAATGTAAAAAGAAGAGTATGGAGAATTTGGATACCCATGTTAGGTGTAAAGAATTAAGCTGAATGGTCAAAGGAGGCTGGTGCTTTAAATGTAATGACTGTCTTGGTGCCAAGCTGGCAACACCCAGCTGGAAATACACACCCATTGAGTTCTCTTGAGAGCAAATCAACCCCCAGCTGGAAATACATGCCCATTGAGTTCTCTTGAGAGCAAATCAATCCCGAGCTGGAAATACACGCCCATTGAGTCCTCTTGAGAGCAAATCAACCCGAGCTGGAAATACACGCCCATTGAGTTCTCTTGAGAGCAAATCAACTCCGAGCTGGAAATACACGCCCATTGAGTTCTCTTGAGAGCAAATCAACCCCGAGCTGGAAATACACACCCATTGAGTTCTCTTGAGAGCAAATCAACCCCCAGCTGGAAATACACGCCCGTTGAGTTCTCTTGAAAGCAAATCAACCCCGAGCTGGAAATACACGCCCATTGAGTTCTCTTGAGAGCAAATCAACCCCCAGCTGGAAATACACGCCCATTGAGTTCTCATGAGAGCAAATCAGAATGAGAATTTTTCTGCATTGATCATATTTCTTGCTCAAAGAGGAAGCCATACAGTCATGTAACTAGAAACCCTTGACACTGCTGAAACTAGCTTTTTGAGTTCATGTTCAGGCTGCTAAATTGAAGTGTCACAATCACATAATTGTAATCATTTTTTTTTTTTACTTTAGATTCACTTCTTACTGAGACCATCACAAATAATCCTCTTATTCTTGATGACCTTGGAAAATGTTTGGACACAGAGTACCTTTATGGGAAAGTTCCTTGTTGGAGAGACCTTGCTGAATTATTGGGAATACCTCCAGAAGCCTATGAACACTGTGGTACTTTCTCAGCCACAAGTCCAACTGAGGACTTGTTTGTGTTCCTAACGGCAACAAAACCTCAACTTACCATTGAAGATATTAAGGAGGCTTTGAAAGAAATTGGTAGACATGATGTGGCTCAATATTTAGACAGAAAAATTTCAGGTTGGTTAAGAGAATCACTGAATTAGTTCCTTTAGTTAGAAGTAAGTAGGACGCTAAATAAGCAACTTTATTTCTGTGTCAAACATGAAAAAATTAGCCAAAAAAAAGAATCATGCCATTGGCCAGGGACACCTGAAAGACTAAAATATCAGGGAAGGCCAAAAAGTTGCAGAAAATACATCCATTAACTTACATAATTCCCTTATTGACAGCTAGTAACTATTCTTGTCACTGAAAGTGCAGTTGGCTGATGCTGTTTATAAACTTATTTCATTGGTATGTTTATTTCTCAATCAGCTGGACTGATCAGTCGGGAAAGTGTAGTTGCCAGTCTTGTTGAAAAAGACGACACAGGAATTCTTGGTCATATGGCTCTGAAACTTGACTTGAGACGTAGAAAGGATTGGAAAGGGTTAGCACTACAGCTGAATGTACCCCATCGTGTGTTACGAAACTTTGGATCTCACCAAAAGCATAATTCGTCTTTGATGTTGTTAAAGTACATTCCAATATTTGATCCTGAGATGACATTAGCACATCTGAAAAACTGCTTGATGTCCATTGGAAGACAGGATGTTGTTGTAATCTTTGACAAAGGTGGAATTCCAGGTACAGCAGTAGCACATTTTAGTTCATTACTGTCAGTAATTACTCGTATTATTACAGGGCTGGAAACTTGTATTGGGTAATTATTGTCGTCTGGGCAAGTGATAATCAGTTTGTTAATTTTTTTTTTCAATGCCAGTCAACTTGTCACATGAAGAAAAATCTTCTAAACGTTTTTTTCACCACCTTTTCCCCTCATTGTCAAATAAAAACTACAAAGTATCATTACTATGAGGAAGTACCTCATATAATAATAATTACTTGAATAGGAGTTATGTTATATTTGTAGAAAAGGATATTTGGCTGCATTTTCAACACCACAAAAGCAGCATTGAAGCTCTGGTGCATTTATTCAGTATTTTATGTTTCAATTATACATTGTCAAATTAAACAATTATACACAATTATACATTGTTTTATTTTCCTAATAGGGTGAGTGATTTGTCATTTTCACCCATTTCTGCCTACCTGAAAGGCTAACTTGGTTGGTGCTTTGTTGGAATGGTAATATTGCAAACTATATGGGACATTTTCAGGGACAAACTTTTCCTGGAAACTGGTATTTTAAGTCGCAGACACAAATCCGATTTCTTTGACAGTGTCTGTTTTAACATTATGACCTGATGGAAGTGAAAACCAAACGTCCCTTTACCGGCTGTATATATTTCAACAACAATATACTTTCTCTGTCCTTGTTATTCACAATTTACTTTCCTTTTCAGGAGATGAACCTGTTAAGAACATTCTGGATGACTCAGACCTGCTTGATCAAATAACAGACCTGCTGAATGAAGACCCACCTTCTCCCCATTGGAGACACCTTGCAAAGGAGCTGAAAATTCCTCAGGAAAAATGCAAAATCTTTGAACCCACAGAAGATGTCAACAGCCCCTCTAAACTGCTGTTTAAAAGTATTGAGAGATGTGAGCCAGATTTGACATTTGAGGAACTCGTTCTGGCACTTGTTGCAATGAAAAGACAGGATGTCTTGGATGTCCTCCTCACATATTTTTCAAGTGAGTTGATATTTTCCTCCACCAAATGTAATTAAGGTTGTCAGCCTTAGTTGTGTTACTGTTTTACTTGTCACTAATATTTTTTTTCAATGTTTCGGGGCCTGATCAGTGATATATCATGCACTATATTTGGGTCTTGATGATCATTTTTCTTGAACTGTGAGTTTGTATTTTTTTTTTTAGGTGATGATATTGATCAAATACTGGAAGAAAATAATCTTCTTGAACCCTTAGGAGATATCCCAGAAGAGACTGAAAGTTAGAGTAAAGTCAACTGTTTGTCAAGGAGGAAACAGTGGAGCAATGAAATTGTTTTAAGATATTTCACTTCTGTTAGTTTACTCCTCAATCTTCTGTTTCTAAAAGAAACAAATGGGAATAGTATAAAGGTCCTACTCAAGGTGCTAACCATTTATAGGGATAGAGGGGGGGGGGCTTTTAAAGTGAGAGGGTGGGTGGGGGAGGGAGGCAGTGAAGTCACATTGTACAGTGCATACACAGTCAATTAATAGGTGCTATACATGTACGCAGATGGGAGAGGGGTTGAAAAGGGGTTGACCTGTCGTGACTTATTTTCCATTTTTGGGATAATTGGGGACCTCACTAACTTTGTTCTGCCATCCTCTGTGACTGGTTCACAGTTAAAATTGCCTGATAATTGCATTATACACAATTGTGTTAATTGAATGGGTCATTAGATGGTTAAAATCAGGGCTCGACACTAACTTTTCAACTTACCAGTCAAGTGGCTAGTGACAACTTAGATGTTACAACAATTTCAGTTTGTTTACTAGCCAAACTGGCTAATGGAAATAAAAAAACCACCGGCTAAAACTGAATTTCTACTAGTCTGTAGCTAGTTGACCACCGTTAGTGTTGAGCCTTGTAACATTAAAAATATAATATTTATTATTGAGGCTATAGCAGCGTAATGTATGCATAGTCTTAGTTACAAAGTAATGTAAAACCATTGTTGATAATTAAGATTGTGTAGTTTTGTAGAATATGCTATATTTTGATTATACTATTTATAAATTACTAAATGTATACTGATAGTATTTCAGTTATGATGTACATTAGATGTTAGCTTGGTGCAAATGGAAATGTTACCCTGACTGTGAGATTAAATCCCACATGTACAATAACTACTTGCTTTAAATTCATTTATACAATGATGGCTTGTTCGCTTGAGGTTACAGTAATTCACTTCATGTCAATTGATGAGCTAAGCATTTGGGGGCAGGTTTGCTGTTTAAAAATTAAATTTAAACATCTAAATTTTCCTATGAGAAATGGAAATTTGTTGACCTTTATTCCTCATTTCAAACAAAAAATCCTCTTGAAATTCACCCATCCAACTTGATTCTTACTGCAGTTTAGGTCTTTGATTCAAATTAGTGTTTTCTTATAGGAACCATGATGTTCAGAATTGAGCTTTTTGAAAGCTTAATAGTACTGTATCAAATACATGTGATTTCAAGGGAAGCAATGGGTGGATGTACAGGGCAATTTGAGTGATGTTCTGTGACGGTACTGTTGATCACTACCTCCTGTTTGCTTAAAAAAGTGTTAATGCTTTTTTGTGTAACCAATTAAGGAATTCAGGGATAGTTGCGAAAACGTTGGTTCCCTTATAACCTAAGGGTCTTTTGTACTTTTTCAAATTGATCCTAAAACTCAATATTTTTCTTCAACCAGTAACAGATGTATTTTTCTAGTGAGCTTTTCATGAATGTAAATGATTGGTATATTTAATGATCTGCTTGAAGACCTTAAAGAGAAGTATGTTATTGCATAGGTATATAATTGTGTAGAAATATTTTGCGAGATAGCAATGTATGTTTGGTATATACATATATAAGATTTTATAGGATTAGTTTTCAATTAACCATCCAGTTATTCATCACAGTTCACCATCGAAGTCATTTGGTAAAGTTCATTTTTCTCAGCATTTTTCCCTTTCATTCGGTAGAGATATCCAAGTCCAGGCCCAACTTGAGTCAGTAGCGCAGTAATCACTGTTTTGCAGAGGCTTTATTTACAGAGTTGACATTACCCCTCGAAGTTCAGTGATAATGGTGCTGAGTTGATTTTTGTCAGTTAAGATTTTCTGAACCTTTTTTCACTGAAAGACGGCCGAGTTTTTTTTACTTACTCTAATTTTTTTTCTGTGTAGTAGTTGTACCAGACGAATATAAATTACTGCCCGTTCCATTTACTTTCATTTAATTTATAGCTGCTAATATGATAAGACGTGGGACTTACATACTATGCCCATAAACCTCGCCTTTGTAGGTAATGTTGCTATGAAGAATACTTGTAGTATTTACTTGTAAGTAAATAAGTACTTAAGCTTGCTTACTTGTGTTTACAAACATAATGAAAAATTAAAACATCAACTGGAAGTTAGCCATGTCAGACTTTTCTTTTCAAGTAATTTTGATGGTGCAATGTTTTTTCATTAATGAAATTTCTGCTAAGTTTTCTGTTATATAAGTTCTTAGTGGATAAACCCTCCCTTCCCCTTTTCCTTAGCAATGTCTAACCTCAAGATCGATATGTTTCATCGCGTGGTCTGATCATCCGGGTAAGAGGAGTCCAACAACGTCGACAACGTTATTTTAGCCAAAGTCACCATCAGGGTCGAGGCTGAGATAATGACGGTCCCAAGTTTCAATCACCAGTACCAACCACAATGTTTTTCAGGAGTACTTTCACCTGGATGCTGCCAAAAATTATTATTCTCAAAAGATTTCACTGCCCCTTCCCCCCCCTCCCCTCCCACGATGCAAGACGATTCGCCTCGAAGAGAAACACGATTACAAGTGAGCGAGGATACACGCGAGATCCACCCTCGTTGTCGGGGTCTGGGATCTAACAATATGGCAGTCAAGTAGATAAAGTTCTCCCGTTTCTTTTCTTTGAGGTGGATTCACTTTTCAGAAGATGGATGAGGCTGAGCAAAGGAAAGAATCTCACTTGGCAAGAAAAATTGAACTTGAAAGACAGCGTGAAGAAATTCTACGCGAAAGGGAGAGACTTCTTTCTCTAAAGAGTGAAGTTGGTGGAAGAGTTACGAACTCTGCCAGAAACAGCTCAACATCTTCGTCTAGATTGAGTTTACAAATTGAGAAAACGAAAAATAGAATTCCAGAGTTTGAAAGAAACGTTCAAACGCTTAGAAAGGAAAACATAGCGAGAACGGATTTACTGAGGAAACCTTACGATGGAGAAATGGGAATCGGTACGTACGAACCTTGGCAGTTGGAAGATTTTTATTTCGTTCGTGAGTTTGTACGATCATGGATTGATGAGGTTTTAGATTTTATACTCCGAGAACGCCCAAGAGTAAAATCTGAATATGGTGCAGCAGCTATTGCTGAAAGATTTTTTGAAAAACTTGATATTGAAAGGAAACATGATGAAATTCTTCAAATGAGCCTTGACATTGAAGAGAGCATTTTGACAGATGTCATTTACCAGGTTGCCAAGGAAACAGCTGCTGAATTGATGGATTTTGAGGCTCAAACTAGGACCATGTTAGATAGAATTATATTGGATTCTTTTGATCCTCATTCTGAATCAGGTGATCAGAGAAAGATTTCCCTACTGAACAACTCTTTGTCCCAGTTCAAAAAGGAAGCCCTGAAGAAAAAAGATGTTTGGTCTCATGGTCAAACATTTCACAGAAATGAGAATGAACAAGATAATTCTGTAATAGTTGATGAAGAGGAAGACACTTTTGATGGAACTGTGCTGCATTTTCATGACATCACACCTTTTAGTGACTTACCTGATGCTAATCTCCCTCCAGAGCAAGTTGACTTTCATAACACAGAATCAGAGTTTTGGATGGGAAACACTGTTGATCTGTACACTCTGCCATTACCAAGACGATATAGGGGCATCTCTTGCACTTCATTGTCTCCTGATAACAGCCTTATCGCTCTGGGAACAGTTCAAGGAGACATTCCAATCTGGGATTTAGCAACCTTTCCACCACGTATATTGAGGACCAGCCGTGATAATAATTCCGCTGTTGTTCAACTTCACTGGAGTTTGGACTCTTCACAAATAGTTAGTCTGAATGGGTATGGTGCCATCACACTATGGTCACTAGGCAACACAACATCCATACCTTACGATGTGAAAGCATTTGAGCCTGTGGAGGTTAATCTTGGTTTTAAACCTACTGCTCTTATTCCATTGTTGACTCTTGAACCTAGAGACTTTCTGTTCACAAAAGGACCATTTTCAGATTCCAGAGATTTAACAAGTGCAGTAACGGCAGTAGCTTTTCATCCCTCAGCAACACTTCTAGGAAGGCAAGCATTTTTTATGGTAGGATGTAGTGATGGGAACATTTTGAGGCTCAGATACAACAAAATGGTGTCAGTTATGTCCTTTCCGCAGGTTCATCCAGCCAGTGGTATAACACACAAGATTGGTAAAGATGTCGAGGCTGAACTTTTTAAAGAACACCGTCACAAGATTGTACTAATAGCATTTGTGAACAATATTTCACCTATGGTAACTGTTGATGAAGAAGGATTTATCAACATGTGGGAGTATTCCAATGAATACTTAACTGGATTTGGCTGGTTTGTTCCCAGCATTAAGTACAGACTGAACATGGTGGAGATGACATATGAGCCTGTTATTGGAACACAGGAGAAAGTAGAGTTCACAGATGAAGTGAAAGGTCCGAAGCATAAACAAAATCGTTTGAGGTAAATATGTCTCCTGACTGAAGATAAAGCTATTACTTTATGATGGCTTCTTCAAAGGGCAGTCCGGTAGACAATTTTTAATGATGCACAGTGCCATCCACCTGATAGAGATTTATTCAGTGAAAGGCATATCTACCCTTTAAGCAACTTGGGGCAGGGCATCTCCATGGAATCACCACCTGCCACAATTATTTCATGGTGTAGACACTTGTCTGGCATGTATCTATACCAAAAAGTACAAGGGAGTGGTTGGATTCTCCAATGGATACCACTTTTAAATGTTGGATATTGACTACATTATAGTGATTCCCTGTAACACAGTCATTGTTGGGGATAGTCACTTTTCTTCACAGAGGAGAGGAGGGGGAGGGGGAGGATGATGATGTGCTCTGTTACCAATGCCTTTCATGTTTTTCTTATTGGAAAGTTGGGAGGGGGGCTGGGTGAAAATGAAAAAAATACACCATGGATTACTGAAAAATAATGAAATATTCATTGCCCTATTATTGTTGGTATCAGGAAATTATGGTTATTTTCATTCAAATTTTTAGCATGACACTTTTTACTTATTTTTAATTTTTTTCAGGCAGGAAATGGTTCAAAATCGTAAAAAGGCACAGAGGTACATAAATTCTCTTCATCTGGAAAAGCCGTGGCAGACTCAAGAAATGGATAACAAGGTTACAAAGATATTTGTACCACAGAATGTTCCTGAATCAGGATCAACTTTTCACCATGTCACTTACTATCGAACATCAGGACAATTAGCATCTTATGTCACCAAAGTTTACAAGCCTTTACAAATTCCTAGTTCAAAGTTCATCTCATGCAAAAAAAACTTTGCAGGTACCAAACTTGTGTTCATGCTTTTGTTTCCAGCAGCAGAAGCAAAAGAAGCCCATGTCTCTCTAGTTATCATCAATCTTGAACCAACAGTTTCTGTGAGTAAGAATTACATGCACATTGTCCTTGCCAAGGGTGATTACGCAAAATGCCTCTCTAGAAGTATCTGCTCCTTTGGAATCTCTCATGCTGTAGATGCCACAGGAAGTGAGTACATTGTAACAAATGTGAATGGAAAATTATCTGCAGTTTCCATGACAACAGGAAATGAAGTTATGGCAGAAACACAGAAGGGATGGGTGGGTTGCCATCTCAGTCTCAAGAAAGGTCAAATACCTCCAACTTCCAAGGTAGAGGTTGTTAGTACATCCAAAGGGCTACAAGTGTTGTTGTATGCTCAAGGACTAAATTCTGCAGCTTTACTGCAAGTGAGAGATGAGAATGCTCAAGAGCAGCGTAGACGGACATGGACTGCTTTCCAGAAGTGGATCCACACAGACACAAGGAATACTGAACATGCTCCCGTTTCATTGCAGATGATGAAGAGACACAGTTGGACATTTGAGGGGCATTCTGATGTGCACATTCAGTGTTTCATGGAATCTTTGGTTCTTGACTTGGTTGATGATGCACTCCAAATAGTTGATGGTTCATTTACCAGTGAACAAGAACAAACCTTTCATGCTGAAAACATTCACCTTCCATTTTTGAGGAAGATTTCCCAGGGAACACTGCAAGATGCTGATGGAGGAAAAATGTCTTCCCAACATGACATGCAGTCAGTGGTGTCAACACTGTGGGAATAGACTCAATTTTAAGGGATGAAATTTAGATGCAGGATGAAGCCTTGTCATATTCTTGACATGATGCACTTATGTATAGATCCTGATTTCTTAATTTTTAATCTGTATATACAAGCTAAAACAACCTAGTTGCATCCAAGTCCTCAGAGTTGCCCCCTTAACAAGTTAGGTGTAAATGAAAAATGTATATGACTTTTATTCATGAAAAAAACTGCCTGTTGCTGTCGAACTCTCAGTTATGTTGAGAAATGAAACCATGGCTGTTTCATCATGAATGTTTGTTGTTTGTCGTAAGAAAAATTTGATTGGAAGACTGATCAATGATACCAAACAAATTGATGTAGATGATTGTGTATCTAGTTGACTTGATTACAGCTTTTTTTAATGCATTAAAACCCGTAAAACGTGTCAAACCAAGTGGACACTTGCAGGGCTCTTATTAGTGTTTATGATGCAGGTTTTGAAATTTTTCATTTCATTGAGTGGTTTTTGTTCCCCAACTATAAATGCGAGTGGTGGGAAACTTTACGATTGGCTCTTTTAGGGTTTACAAAGAAACTCTCAAGACACACTTGTGTAAAAGGGAAAAGAGAAGAAAAATTATGTGTGAATAAAAGTAAATAGTTCAGTGTACAAATGTTGTTGTCATTTTGAAGTTGTTGTTTGGCTTTGCAACCTCAGTGAATATTTTCATCTTTTGTAAACCAACCCCCCACCCCCTCCCTTGTCAAAAACCCGTTGGTCTTTCCCTCATTGCTTTTTACATGTCTATTTCCTTTGGTATTTAGTAAGTTTTTAGATTTTCTTGAAGAAGAAGTAGTGTAACAGGAGGGGAAGGGAGAGTAGAGTTTTGTTTGCGAGGAAGCCCGAGGCGAACTCCGGAGAGCCTGGAACCAAAGTTTCCCCGAGTCTCTCATAAATTAGCACAGTCAACATGGCGGAAGGTAACTCGTCAAAATTATTAAGTGTGCCTGATGTCGATATTGATGCCGATGGAAAATTTAAATACGTTCTTATCAAAGTAGTAGATCCTTCAAATGAGAATGCTTACAAGTGCATAGTCAGAGGATCGGATTGGGCAGGTTACCATGGTAAGCTTGTTGACAGATCATCACTTGTTTCATATCGTAACTCGTTCCTCGTGACAGTCAATGAAAGGTAACGAATGCCACCGCTTGATCGTGGACAGGTGGTAGGGATTGTACCAGATATCACAGGCCATTAGCTCACTACACTCTATCTCAAACTGACGCTATTCACTGGCTTATATTATTTTTTTGTTTAATTTGCTTATATCAAGCCTATGGTACACGCGAGTTTCATGCGAAGTGATGTTCACTCTACATGTTGTTGCTTATTTTGTCCATTTTTCTGTCAGTTGTCGTTAGTGAGGCACTGACCACAGTATGTACAGCCGTGTTGTATTATTGAATTTTTTGATAATTTCGTCTTTTAGCTGATATTTATGAAAAAGTTGAGAAGGAAATTGGAGAGATGAGCATGAAAACTGAATGTTTAGGTGGAGGCAGAATACAACATGACAGACTTGACAAAAAAATCCTTGTGTATGGCTATTCTATGGTAGGTGTAATCTTCAAGATTGAGATGTTCAGTTATTTTCAAACTGTCGAGAGGTGATATCGCAGTGTAAGGCCAAACTTAAAGAAAAATGTCAACTATAAAAATTTTTTCACAGCCTAGAGATAAATTGAAAAATTGTACTTGCAGTAACCCTTGGATAGTTAAATCATGTTGTAAACAACCCAGAGTTTAATCTGAGGATGTTGTATAGACTAAGGGCAGGGTTGTTCAAAGCTGGGTTCAAGGTGACCCAGGGTTAGATTGAAATCTGATTTAAAATCTGAAAGCTTTAAGAGAAAATTTAATAGAATTCTTTATTGTCTAGAAGTTGATTGTTGGATGCTCTAAAAATAATAGAGAAATATTAATTATCTTGTAAAGGCTTTTGAACAAAGGAATAAAAAGAGCTAGTTCTATATTTAACCTTAGGTTTAAGGGCTAATGGACTGGGCCTGATTGCTCAAGTGGCAGAACCAAATATTAATACATGTGCCATATCAGTTCTGGACCAATCATACATTTTACTGTTAGTCATTCATTAAATCCCTCTATCTTAGAGATCACCAGCTCCTATTGTGGTATAGTACTTTTTAGACAAAGGTGGATTGTTGAAGTAATTTTGATCTTTTCAGGTGTGTCTGTTTGTGCATGTTTCCTTGTGTTCTTTTGGTTCTCCTGAAAACCGTCTTATGTTGTGAGCATAAAATGGGGTAAAGTTTGCTCTGGAGCCAACTCCTTGGGTCCGCACAACTAGAATATTTGGTTGTTAAACCCTTTGACTCCTAAAAGTGACCAGCATCTTATTTCTCCTCACAACATCACACATGAATCACACATAAAGGTCAGGAGAATAAAGGAAATGATCATCAACTAAAGAAACTTGTGATTGTTAAACAAATTCTCCTTGTCAGCAGCTTACAAAATGTATAGAGAACAGTATGGAGAATATGCATACTGATGTTAGCATGTAAAAGGTTAAAGCATATATAAAGTGACTAAGAGTATTCAAGGTTGCAGCTAAGAAAATGGCATGTGGTTGAGGAAGCCATTCAACTGGCTGCATCCAGTTGTTTGCAACATCTTGTCTGCAGGGCTGCTAAGTGGCAATAAACTATGACTTGGGGAAGGTTTAAACCCAGTCCCCTCGATGCACTGACCTTCAGGCCATCGCATTTTGTTCTGTTGGTTATTAAATATTTATTACTGATTAATTTTTTTCTTCACTGTTATGACCGACTTTCTGAAACATGTTTATTTTATTTTCAGGGGTTTGGTAGAGCTGATCACTCCATCACAGTCAAGAAACTTAAAAAAGCTTACCCAGACTATGAAAGCATAACCTTCTCCAATGAGGGTTACTAGAAAATATTTTGAGAAGTCTGAATGTATTTATGAAATTTATTTTGTTGTTATCACACTGCTTCTAGAATAATTAATACATTGTATACAAGGAAGGGCACTTACATGTAAAGCTGGTACAACCTAAGGTCTTTTTCTTTAGCAGTGCTTCAAAAAAGACTTGGTGCCTGTCAGAGCTCTTGTGTAGCAAAATATCTGAAACAATCATTGACAGAGTTTGTATTGCAATACAGACCATCAGATATTAAGAACTTTTTCCACTTTCAAACCAGTACAATTTTAGCTTCCTAAGGCAGTAGGACAGCCCCCTTTTGTAGCTTCAAATCTGAATAAAAGCACTGTTTACATGTACAATTTAGTGTTAGTCTACATTCCAGTTTTTTTTTTATACAGTTTCAAAGATTTTTCCAGATAATGAATTTACATTATAATGCATCCTAAACTATAGTTAAACAGTGTAGATGTAAACAAGTCCAAACCTGTTGTAGTACAAGATAGTTATTGAAATTATATAATATTGATAGACAATGTTGTGCTTCCTTCAATAAAATCTGATTTCATGAAAGCATTAGCTTGAACTTTTATACAGCATATCAAATTTGCAATTTAGTAAAAACTTCTCCTTACAAAATCAATACATTAACCAGCACTTACAAAAATACTCTCTACTGAGTTACCAGAAAGTGACCAGTTACTGAAGGGACAATTATTACTCACATGTTTGGAGTCAAGGTAACATTTTCCTTCGGTTACATATACCATAGTATTCAGTTTTGCAGTGAAATAAATGAAGCACCATGCATAGAAAAAAAAAAAATATGTTGAAAAAATGTAATTTTTCATCTTGTCACTGGAAAAGTGATGTTCTAGGGCATTTCTGTTGTTGGCAGACATTCTTTAGTTTCTCTAACAATTATTTTTTTTCCAGATTAAGAGGCTGAATTTAAGTGTTGGATAAAGTTCATCAATTTTAGCTCATAAGTATTCCATTTACACCTGATGTTCTGAAGCCTGACCGTTTTGTGAAAGAATAGCCTGATCTGACCTACTTCCACTGTCACCACATTCGTCACTTTTTTTAACCCACTTCTTCCAATAAAGCCATGAAAAGAATATGGAGATTAAATACATCACTGCTTCTTTCAAAGCTTCATCAGCAGTTTCTCTCCCACTGTAGGACTGCCCAGCAAAAATCACCACCACAATAAGACAGCAGACAGCCAGGAACCCAGCAAAACACGAGGAGAATGGCTGACATTTGTCAGAAGTAGTTGAAGACAGGAAAGTATGAAATGCAAAAGTGGAAACACCAATAACAAGGCAAACTAAGAGCAGAACAACAAGACCCCAGATAGGATTCAGCATTATACCCACCAAGAGCCAGCAAAAATGGTAAGCTGCTAAATTTGCACAAATGATGAAAACACATGACTTCTTCTTTACAGACTGGTTGTTCGTTTCCCCCTTACATTTATAATACGCTACTAAAAAGACTAAAATCCCAACTACTATCGTAACCAGTTGTATTGCCTCAATAAAAGGATGAACAACTTCCCTTTCACGGCAAAGCATTGCTATAAGTAAACCACCGAATATTAGCAACAAAAACCCACACAGGAAATCTATAGTATTTTTCTTAATCAGTGACAGTTCGTCCCGTCTTTGCGTTACATAAAAGGCTAACAATGGCCCAAACAGTGTTGAAAAGAAAAAGGAGAGGACTAAAATTGATATTAATCGCCAACTGTGTTCTGTAGTAGAAGAAATATTTGGTTGATGTCCCTCTATGATACACTCAGCTGAATTCAGTTGTGGGTCTCGTAATCCTGGAAGGACAGCCAAATCTTGAAGCTTTGAAACAGAAGACAGAACTAACATAAGTCGAACAAGATAATTGTAAACGAATCAGCAAAAAATGACTTATGGGTTATTACAAAATTTGGGAAAATATTTAGACACAGAACAGCGAAATCCTGTTGGATAGGGTGGTACCACTGAGGTCATGGATTCTTGGTCGTAATAACGGGGTGCAATTGTCCAACATATATGCCAACTCTCCCGAATAAGCCACGAGTCTCAGGGAAAAGAAATGGATTATCTGACTCTTGACAGCTTGCCAAATAACTCGGATGGAAAAGGAAAAACAATTTCATCTCCACTTCAGAGAATCATCACCTTTCTGTTCAAGGACTTCAAGGACAGTTTTATTTTACATTCCTTCAATTTTTGATATTTGAACTCGCTTGTTCAGTAACCTCTAGTTTGTGGGAGGGATTGAAACAAAAAGGTGAATAAACAAACTTATACGAGGATAGGACAGAGAGGTTGGAACGTGGTTCAAAATCAAACAAATTAAGTTTCAGTCCTTATCGATTTATAGACGAGGTTAGAGTAACTGAAGTAAGAACTCGACTATTGATTCTTTTCTGACTAGAAAAAGTGTCCATGATAATTAGATGTTTAATATATGATTAGAGTAGAGTGTTTTTCCTGATTGGTTTTCCCTGTTTATTTGATACTTTATCGCTATTCTGATACCTGATTTAAGTTAGTCAAAGTACTTACAGCAGCTAGAGCATCCTCGATGTACTGTTTTAGTTTCCCTTTCGTCACATCACAGCAGGAAAGTGAAATTGTTATGTTAAGCTCCTGAGTTCGTGTGGTCACCATGATTGACCATAAAGACCAAAATTGAAGGACTTTGGCAGGGACAGCAGCATACAGGCAAGAAATACTCCACGTGTATTTAGCAGCAGGAGTTGAATTTTCCGTTTTGTTGGGACCATAGACATTTACAAACACACGAACTGAAGAGGGTCTCTTGGCTGGATAAAGAGCTGACTCAATGTTGAAACTGTTTTCTGACTTTGCCAAGATGTTGTAGACCTGTTCGTAGGTGATTTTGTTACAGGCATCTGTTGGATAGACAGCACTTGTACAGTTATTGGTAACTGCTGCTCGAGACATGTGTTTTGGAAGTAAGTGTATTATAATAACTTGAACTATGAAGAAGAGTAATTTATTATTGAATCGCAAGAATGCCATCTTTGAGAAACAGTAGAGATTCTTATAGCTTTGAATCTCTTGGCCAGTTCAAATATTTCCTGCAAGTAAAACGGAATTAATAGAAATCAGCTTTATTGGATCCACCTAGGGTTGTTGAGGCTTATTATTCAAGATAAGCCATCACACGATCGTATACTCGCTTAAATTACTGCTGGAGGTTCTTGCGGTTGCTAAAGCGTGGAGTGAATTGGAGTATTGGTGCTCCTTGTGGACAAGTTGCAAGTCTATCGCAGAAAACCACCCAGGACATTGAAAAAACCGGTCCCTGAGAGTTTTATGATACCTATTTATACTCCAGGGTAAAAAGAGGCTTTGATGGAAATAAAGAAAGTTTTTCTTTCAAAAGTGAATATATTCAAGAAGAATCGGTTGATGATTTCTTGCGAATTCATGTAAAGAAACAGGCTATAATGTGGATGAAATGATCGTAATGTTAAAGAAAAAGTTGTTGGCAACAGTTTATTTTGGAAAATTGTTGTACAGAGTCCCTAAAATTTGGCTTGCTAAAGAAGATCTTGGTATATCGGATGGATGCAAATCAGAGGACAGGTTCACGACACTTCCGGTTTCCATTGAATAACAGTGTCTGACTCCAATAATCCGTGTCTGTTAGCTGCTATCGTTTTCCATTCGGAGCTTCTTCTATATATTCCAAATTTAAAATCAATTCCTTTGATATAAACATTTAAGGAAAAAAGTAAGCGCCAGTAACAGCGTAACTTTTTGCCTAAACCCTCTTAAACTAACGACCGATGGCTTATCGTAAGCTCGACCGACCACATTTTAACTCTCGCGCTTATCACAGACAACCGTGGAGTCACTGATTCTAGTCACTAAAACTTTGCAAAAGCTTGAAATCTTAGATATTGAAATCTCATATTGTGTCCAATAAATCTGAAATGTATAAGGCTATTTCATGGAAAAACTTGCGTCGAAGGTAATTATAAAACTCTTAACCCTCTTAGTCTTTGATGTTTCGGAAAGTGCACTACAAGTTTATAACCTAAAAAAAAAATCTTATGAAACAGGTGGAGAGTACCTTCCCTATGAAGAAGACTTGATCTTTTTCACCAAACCAAGCGATCAAGTGCAATGACACCAAAATGAGATATCTAGAATTATCATTTAACCCTGTGACGACGGGAGTCGAACGACCGTCAGTAGATCACTTAATTTAAGTGTGAATAATATGTCACGCAGTATTTCCCCGAAAGAAAAGGGAAGCTGTAGACTATAAACCCACATACCTATAATAATTAATTCTTTGACGGTTTGAATAATTAAGATACCTGATCTTCTGTGGCTATTTAATCGATATTTGAACTCAAGGCTAATGGAGAAGTCTGATATCATGAGAAATTTACCTTACCGATAAACAGGCTGAATGTTTCCACATGATTTGACTTCTAAATCAAACGATATTTTTAGCTTTCCGTGTATACAAGTTGATAACGGTGTTGAGACAACTAGAGCCACAGGTCAGCTATCGTTACTAATACTTAGATGTATTTCGAGTAAATGAAAGCTGATTCTTTTTTGAGTTGACTTGAGGATGAATCTTCAGTTGGTTTTGAAGTTTCACAAGTTTATTGAGGGGTAGTATATCCAAACGTTGCTTTACGCGATTTCTTATAGAATCAGGGTCATACATGAATAAATGGACCTGAACTGATCACATAAGCAAAAATAATTCCTATCACTTTAGCTTAGGTAAGTTACCCAGTCTAGCTTAACGAAGTCACCTATCAGTACAAGAGGTAGAGAACAATTGGTGTCCCCAAATTAGTAGGGGATTTGTTCCCTGGCTAGACGGCTTTTCGACACTCTAATAAAGTTTCTACTACTACTCTACTACTACAATGCACAAGAAGAGTTTGCCTAAAATACAGTGACATCTTTGAAAATGTCACATATGAAAAACTTCCACAACGAAAAAAATTACTCTTTGCTAGATCTTAAGCTAGACTCAATCTCAATTTGCACAACAAATAGTAACATAACAGTACAACCATTTCGCTCGTGTTCCTGACCATTTTTCTTTTTATTAACTTTAAATATTATCGCTTCTTCTCTCGTTACTTCCATTGATGACTCCAATGTTGGAAAGAGATCTATGTCATTCATCTCTGCAGTTTTATAAACAATGCTGTACTTCTTCTAATAATTTGGTCTATGAGTAATAGGATGTTATATAATTATAGCGGCATTAGCTTGAACTGTTATACAGCATGTCAAATTTGTGGTTAAGTGATAACTATTCCTTTGAAAATGAAGGCATTCCAGCACATAGGGAAAGAGGAAAATATGAGTTTGTCAACCAGACTGGCTGCTATTTTGATACAATGCAAAATACTCTTCACTAATTTACCAGAAAGGACACAGTTTTCAATTGGTTTACATAAAAGGCTAACAATGGCCCAAACAGTGTTGAAAAGAGAAAGGAGAGGCCTAAAATTGATATTATTCGCCAACTGTGTTCTGTAGAAGGAAAAAGACTTGGTTGATGTCCCTCTGTGATACACTCAGCCGAATTCAGTTGTGGGTCTCGTAATCCTGGAGGAACAGCCAAATCTTGAAGCTGTGAAACAGAAGACAAAACTATGATAAGTTAAACATGAAGATGGTTTTTAAAGAATCAGCGAAACAAAAAAAAAACTGGTATGAGCAATGGGTTATTGCAAAACGTGGGAAAATACTTAGACACAGAACAGTGAAATCCCGTTGGATAGACGGGTACCAGGTGATGGATTCTTGGTCATAATAACGGGTCATAATGTTGAACATTGGGGTCCATGTCCAACATATATGCCAACTCTCCCGAATAAGCCACGAGTCTCAGGGAAAAGAAACCAATTCCCTCACTCTTGTACAGTTTGCTAAAGAACTCACTTACATAAAGGGAAATTTGAAATGCTCAGTGTTCTCCACAAAGACGAAATGTCAGTGCTCCTGCACTGAAGGGCTATCCTGTATAAATATTCGTTATTATTATTATTACTATTATTATTGATAATTTCATCTCCACTTAAGAGAATCATCACATTTCTGTTCAAGCACTTCCAGGACACTTTTATTTTACTTTCCTTCGACTTTTGATAGTTGGGCTCACTTGCAGAATAACTTCCAGTTTGTGGAGAGACTGAAACAAAAAATATTAGTAAACAAACTTATGCGAGGGCAGGGGACGGGGCTGGGGACGTGGTTCAAAATAAAACAAGTCCAGACCTCTCATTTTCAGTCCTTATTGATTGATTCACGGATGAGGTAAGAGTAGCTGAAGTAAAAACTCTACTTTTCATTCTTTTTTGACTCAGAAAAGTGTCCATGATAGCCAAGTGTTTTTATATGGCTAGAGTGGAGTGTTTTTCTGATTGGCCTTTCCTGTTCATTTGATATTTTATTCCTATTTTGGTACGTGATCTAAGTTAGTCAAAGTACTCACAGCAGCTAGAGCGTCCTCGATGTGTTTTTTTAGTTTCCCTTTCGTTACATCACAGCAGAAAAGTGAAATTGTTATGTCAAGCTTCTGAGCTCGTGTGGTCACCATGATTGACCATAAAGACCAAAATTGAAGGACTTTTGCAGGGAAAGCAGCATACAGGCAAGAAATACTCCACGTGTATTTGGCAGCAGGAGTTGAATTTTCCGTTTTGTTGGGACCATAGACATTTACAAACCCACGAACTGAAGAGGGCTATTTTGGTGGATAAAGAGCTGACTCAATGTTGAAACTGTTTTCTGACTTTGTCAAGATGTTGTAGACCTCAGTGTTCGTAGGTGATTTTGTTACAGGCATCTTCTGGATAGACAGCACTTGTACAATTATTGGTAACTGTTGCTCGAGAAATGTGTTTTGGAAGTAAGTGTATTATTATAACTTGAATGAAGAAGAGAAATTTATTATTGAATCACAAGAATGCCATCCTTGAGAAACGGTAGAGATTCTTATAGCTTTGAATCCCTTGACCAGTTAAAATATTTCCTGCAAGTAAAACGGAATTAATATGAATCAGCTTTATTGGATCCACTTCGGGTTTTTGAGGCTTATTATTCAAGACAAGCCACCACAAGATCGTAGACTCGCCTAAATTACTGCTGGACTGGAGGTTCTTCAGTAGTCTTCTTACGGTTGCCGGAGCATGGAGCCGGAATTGGAGTATTGCTGCTCCCTGTGGACAGGTTGCAAGTCCATCGCAGAAAACCACCTAGCGCATCCAAAAGAGAGTTTCTGAAACCTATTTATACTCCATGTTGAAAAGAGGCTTTGATGGGAATAAAGGATGCTTTTCTTTAAACAGCGAATATATTGAAGAAGAATCATTGAAAGATATCTTACGAATTCATGTGAAGAAACAGCTATAATGTCGGTGAAATGATCGTAATGTTAGAGGAAGGGTTGTTGGCAACAATTTATTCGTAGTAATTTGTGGTACAGAGTCCCTAAATCTTGGCTTGCCAGAGAAATATTTAGTATATCGGCTGGATGCAAATCAGAGGACACGTTCACGATACTTCCGGTTTTCATTGAATACCAGCGTCTAACTCCAATAATCCGTGTCTGTGAGCTACTATTGTTTTGCATTCAAAGCTTCTAATATATAGTCAAAATTTAAAATCAATTCCTTTTGATATAAACATTAAAAGGAAAAAAATAAGCGCTGTTAACAGCCTAACTGTTTGTCTGAACCCTCTTAACGACTAATGGCTAATCGTAAGCTCGACTGACCTATACTTATCGCTCGTACTTATCACAGACAACCGTGGAGTCACTGATTCTAGGCACTAAAACCTTGCAAAAACTTGAAATTTTAGATATCGGAATCTCAGATTGTGTCTAATAAATCTGAAATGTATAGTGGAAAAACTTGCGTCGAGGGTAATTACCACACTCTGAACCCTGTTTGTCTTTGATGTTTTGGAAGGTGCACTACAAGTTTATAACTTACAAAAAGATCTTATGAAAGAGGTAGAGAGTACCTTCCTTATGAAGAAGACTTGATCTTTTTCACCAAACCAAGCGATCAAGTGCAATGACACCAAAATGAGATATCCAGAATTTTCATTTAAACCTGTGACGACGGGAGTCGAACGACCGCAGATCACTTAATTTTAGTGTCAATAATATGTCACGCTGTATTTCCCCGAAAGAAAAGGGAAGTTGTAAACTATTAAACCACACACCTATTATACCTAGTTCTTTAACGGTTTGAATAATTAAGAAACCTGATCTTCTATGGCTATCTAATCGATATTTGAAGTCAAGGCCGATGGAGAAGTCTGATATCATCAAGGCTGTAGCCAGACTTCAGGACAAGACGCGGCAATTTTCGAGCGCCGAAGGCGCGAGCCGCAAGGGGGGTTTGGGGGCATGCCCCCCAGAAAATTTTGAAATCTAGAGGTTCAGAAATGCCCTTTTAAGGATTTTTCGCGGCATTTTTCTTCAGAAAAGTCAATCTTCAAGAAAAAAAATTTTAGAAAAGGCCAAAATCAAGACGAGGCAACTGCCTCGTCTTGCCTTATTCTCGCTACGGCCCTGATGATGAGAAATTTACCTTACCGATAAACAGGCTGAATGTTTCCACAAGATTTGACTTCTAAATCAGGTGATATATTTAGCCTCCAGCGTACACGAGTTGATAATGGTGTTGTGACAACTGGAGCCACAGGTCAGCTACTGTAAATGATACTTAGATATATTTTCGAGTAAATGCAAGCTGATTCTTTTTCGGCGGAGTTGACTTGGACATGAGTCTTCAGTTGGTTTTGAAGTTTCACAAGTTTATTGAGTGGTAATAAATCCAAACGTTACTTTACACGATTTCCTATAGAATCAGGATCATACACTGAACTGACGAATAAAAGTGCCTGAACTGATCACATCAGCAAAAATAACTCCTATCACTTTAGCTTAGGTAAGTTACCCAGTCTAGTTTAACTAAGTCAACTATCAATAGTAGAGAACAACGCTCTAGAGCAGTTTGTCTAAAATACAGTGACATCTTTGAAAACGTCACATACTCTTTGTACTCTTTGTTAGATCTTAAGCTAGACTCAATCTGAATTGTACTACAAATAGTAACACAACAATACAGCAATTTGCCCGTGTTCCTGACCATTTTTTTCTTCACAACTGTAAATATTATTTCTTCTCTTGTTACTAAAAACCTCCCCAACAGATCGTTGTTCCATTGACGACCAATGTTGAAAAAGAGATCCATTTCATTCATTTCAGCAGTTTTATAAAAAATGCTGTACTTCTGATAATAATTAGGTGTTCGAGGAATAGTATTTTATCTAGTTATTGCATTAGCTTGAACTGTTATACAGCATGTCAAATTTATGATTAAGTAATAACTTCTCCCTAGAAAATCAATACATTATATAGCATTTAGGAAAAAAGAAAAGATAATTGCATCAGCCAGATTGGCTTTTGTTTTGATACAATACCAAATTCTCTCCTCTGAGTTACCAGAAAGTGATAAGTAAATGAAGGGACAATTATTAATCCCATGTTTAGAGTCAGGGAACCACTTTCAGTTGGTTTACGCATATCATAATATTAAGGTTTTCAGGTGAAGCAAATGAAGCACCATGCAGATGAAAACAAATGTTATGTTGAAAAGAGATGTTTTTTCATCTTCTCACTTGCAAAGGATGAAGAAAAAAGTCTGAGTTCCCTTTAGAAATTTTATGTACTAGGGCACATCTGTTGTTAGCTGCCATTCTTTGGCCTTTGCTCCTCCAGCGATTATTTTTTCAGATTGAGAGGCTAGATTAAAGTGTTAGAATAAGTTGATCAATTTCCATTGCCATGATGGCTTGTTAGTGGTTGCATTTCGAAGCGATTTTCTGGAGCCTGACGATTTTGTGATAGTAAAGGGGTAGTCTGAACAGACCTACTTTGGCTGTCACCAGATTTGTGACTTTTACTAACCCACTTCTTCCAATAGAGCCATGAAAAGAATATGGAGATTAAATACATCACTGCTTCTTTCAAAGCTTCATTGGCAGTATCCCTCCCACTATATGACTGCCCAGCAAAAAGCACCATAGCAATAAGACCATAAACAGCTAGGCACCCAGCAAAACAAGAGGAGAACGACTGACAACAATCCCAACTACGGCAATCGGTGGTGATGTTTCCGTCGTTATTTTTAGAAGTTATTGAAGACATGAAGGTATAGAATGCAAAGGTTATGACACCAATAACAAGGCAAACTAGGAGCAGAACAACAAGACCCCAGATAGGATTCAGCATCATGCCAACTAAGAGCCAACAAAAATGGAAGACTGCAAAATTTGAACAAATTATGAAAAAGAGTGACTTCACCTCTACGGTGCGCCCTACTGATTGATTGTTCTGGTTGTCCGTTTGCCCTTTACATAAAGGATATGCCACAGAAAAGACAAACACTCCAACTCCTATTAGGACCGGTTGTATTGCCTCAAATACTCCTATGGCCGGTTGTTTTACATCAATACAAGGAGGATCAAGTTCCTCATCAGGGCTACATGTATGGACTGTTATCTCTTTTGCTATAAGTAAAGCAAAGAATGTTACAAACAAAAAAAAACACAAGAAATTTATTGTCCTTTTCTTAATCAATGACAGTTCGTCCCGTTTTTGCGTTGCATAAAAGGCTAACAATGGTCCAGACAGTGCTGAAAAGAGAAAGGAGAGGACAAGCATTGTTTTCATTCGCCAACTGTGTTCTGCTGTAGAAGAAATATTTAGTTTATTTCCCTCTATGATACACTCAGCTGAATTCAGTTGTGGGTCTCGTAATCCTGGAAGAACAGCCAGATCTTGAAGCTGTGAAATAGTAGACAGAACTAACATAAGTCGAACATAAAGATGATTGTAAACGAATCAGCAGAAAACCAAGATGACCTAGGGTCATCGCAAAATTTGGGAAAATATTAAGACAGAACAGAGAAATCCTGTTGGATAAACTGGTAGCAGGTCATGGATTCTTGGTCAAAATAACGGGCCATAATGTTGGACATTGGGGTGCTTGTCCAACATATATGCAAATTCTCCGAAATTAGCCACGAGTCTCAGGGAAAAGAAATGAATTCCCTGACTCTTGTACAGTTTGCCAAATAACTCAGATACAGGAAATATGAAATGATGTTCTCCACAAAGATGGAAAAGGAAAAAAATTTCATTTCTACTTTAGAGAATCATCACGTTTCTGTTCAAGGACAGTTTTATATTACATTCCTTCGATTCTTGATATTTGCGCTCACTAGCAGAGTACCTTCCAGTTTGTGGGAGATATGGAAACAAAAAGGTTAATAAACAAACTTAATGAGAGAAGGGGAGGGAAGTGAAGACGTAGTTCAAAATAAAACATATCCAGACTTCTCCTTTTCAGTCCATATTGATTAATTTATAGATGAGGTTAGAGTAACTGAAGTAATAACCCTACTTTTGATTCTTTTCTGACTCGAAAAAGTGTCCATAATAATTAGATGTTTAGATGATTAGAGTATAGTGTTTTTTCCTGATTTGTTTTTCCTGTTCATTTGATATGTTACTGCTACTTTGGTACGTGATCTACGTTAGTCAAAGTACTTACAGCAGCTAGAGCGTCCTCGATGTATTGTTTTAGTTTCCCTTTCGTTACATCACAGCAGGAAAGTGAAATTGTTATGTCAAGCCTCTGAGTTCGTGTGGTTACCATGATTGACCATAAAGACCAAAATTGAAGGACTTTTGCAGGGACAGCGGCATACAGGCAAGAAATACTCCACGTGTAGTTGGTAGCAGGAGTTGAATTTTTTTCATTGGGGCCATAAACATATACAAACACACGAACTGAAGAGGGCTTCTTGGGTGGATATAGAGCAGACGTGATGTTGAAGCTGTTTTCTGACTCTGCCAAGATGTTGTAGACCTGTTCGTAGGTGATTTTATTACAGGCATCAGTTGCATAGACAACACTTGTACAATTATTAGTAACCGTTGCTTGAGACATGTGTTTTGGAAGTAAGTATGTTGTCATAACTTGAATGAGGAAAAGAAATTTCAGATCGAATCGCAAGAATGGCATCCTTGACATACAGGAGAGATTTTAATGGCTTTGAATCCCTTGGCCAGTTAAAATGTTTCCTGAAAGAAAAAAAAAAAGGATTAAATACAAATCAGCTTTATTGGATCCACTTGAGGTTGATGATGCCGATTATTCAAGACTAGCCATCACACGATCGTAGACTCGCTTAAATTACAGCTCAGTAGAGGTTATAACAGTTTCCATAGCATGAACTGAGTTGGAGTAATGCTACTCCCTGTGGACAGGTTGTAAGTTCATCGCAGAAAATCACCCAAAACGTTGAAAAAACCGGTCCTTGAGAGTTTTCTGATACCTATTTATACTCCATGGTGAAAAGAGGCTTTGATGGAAATAGAGAATGTTTTTCTTTCAGCAGTGAATATATTTAGGGAGAATCGGTTCATGATTTCTGCGAATTCATGCGAAGAAACAAGTTACAATGTGGGTGAAGTGATTGTAATGTTTACGAAAAGGTTGTTTGCAACAGTTTATTTGTAGTAATTTGTGGTACAGTGTCCCTAAATTTTGGCTTGCCGGAGAAATACTTAATATGTCGGCTGGATGCAAATCAGAGGATGCGTTCTCGATACTTCCGGTTTCCATGTCTAACCTCAACAATCCGTGTCTGTAAGCTACTATCGTTTGCCATTCGCAGCTTCTACTATACAATCAAAATTTTAAATCATTTCCTTTTGACATAAACATTTAAGGAAAAAATTCAGCGTCAGTAACAGCCTAACTGTTCGCCTAAACCCTCATAACTTCACGACTAATAGCTTATCGCAAGTTCGACTGACCTAATTTTATCTCTCGCGCTTATCACAGACAACTGTGGAAGCATTGATTCTAGTCGCTAAAACCTTGCAAAAACATGGGAATTTTAGACATTGAAATCTCTTTCGACGTCTAATACTTTTGAAATGCAAAGCTATTTCATGGGTAAACTTGCGCTAATAAACATTTTCTGTATAAACACGCTCTGAATCCTGGTCGTCTTTGAGGTTTCGGAGGGCGGACTATACTACAAGCTTATAACTAAACGAAAAATCTTATAAAACAAGTGGAAAGTACCTCCCCTGTGAAGAGACTTGATGTTTTTCACTAAACCAAACGGTCAAGAGCAATGACGCCCAAAATGAAATCCAGAATTTTTACTTAAGCCTGTGACGATCGGAGTCGAACGACTACAGATCACTTACTTATGTGTGAATTTAAATAAGTCACGCAAGATTTCCCCGGAAGAAAAGGGAAGTTGTTCTATGAACTCTATATTACTCAATTCTTTAATGGTTGGAATACGTTACATACCTGATCTTCTATAATGACTACCTAGTCGTTATTTTAACTCAAGGTTAGTGGAGAAGTCTCATATCATGAGAAATTTCCCCCACAGAGAGCTACTAAATGTTTCCTCATGATTTGACTTATACGTCACGCAATATTTTTAGTATACAGTGATAACAGGTTGATAATAGTGTTGTGACATTTGGAGCCACGGGTCAGCTATTGCGACTAATTTTTGAGCTTATTTTCGAGTAAATGCAAGCTGCTTCATTATGAAGTCGACCTGAAAACGAACCCTCGATTGGTTTTGAAGTTTTACAAGTTTATTGGTCAACAATATATCCAAGCTTTTTCTTAACTAGATTTCCTTAGGGTGAAAAAGAATGAATCTATTCGAACTGATCACATCACAACAATATATAGCTACTATCAGTTGAGTCAAACTAAGTCAACTAGAGAACAAAAGTGTTCAAGTGTACTTAGCCCAAAGGACAATAACATCTTTGAGGAACTTAGTGATTATGAAAAAAAACTTTAACAACGAAGAAAATGACTCGTTGTTAGATCTTAAGCTAGACTCAATCTACAGTTGTACAAAAAGTGGCCATACAACAACACCACCAAGTCGCTCGTGTTCCTCAACTGCGTTATCATGAGCGGAAAAAAAAATCTTGCCTCCTCTCTTGTTACTAAAAACCTCCCTGACAGATCGTTTTTTTCAGTAATAACCGTTATGTTGAAAAGATATTTGTTATACTTTTCCGTAATTGCGTATTTTCTACACACAACCGGGGTACCGACAATACCATTTATGTTACTGTGCTTAGTTCCTCACTATGTAATCAATTTCAGTGAAGTGTCGAAATCTTCAATTTTTTGTCAAATGTGTGACTTTGCAGACAAGGGCAACCAATAATAGGAAATAGTTTTCTAGCTATTTCACAACTATTCTGACCTTTCAAATTTTGAAAGAAAGGAGAGAAAGCGATCGCAAAGAAAAATGGTGTTCTATATGGAGACCGAGTTTTGAGCCAACAAATTCATATTCTGCTACACGTTGCTCTCTCTGGTTATCACTGTTTCTCTTTGTTTCTCGTGAACTGACTCGATATTTTCAATATTTTCAACCCAAGGATAACCTGCTAGGCTTTTGTCTGAAAATGAACCATCAGATGAAGATTGGCTTTCCGCAGTAATGTGATCGTGAACCGTCAGAGGGTCACTTGGTGGATAACCTGGGCTGTGAAAGGAGGATGTTACATCAGAGGTGGGATGGTCTTCATCAAGTCCGATGATTGGCCCATCCTCAGGAAGTTGTTGGTAATCGAACACCCCAGATGAGGTCTGAGTTTCCATGGCGGTTTGCTCCGGATGTTGATAACTTGGACTGTGATCAGATGATGTTTCACTGTTTGGAGACTGGTGTGCAATAGAAGCAACAATTTTCGTCACTGAATGCTTTGCGGTAAGGATATGGTCTGTGGTGTAATTCGATGGGCCACCGGATGAAGGCTGATTTATAATTTCCGTTGCACCATCAACAGCAATTTCCACAACAGATTCATCTGCAGGGTTTGCCTGTTGCGGGATGTGATCGGTTGATGGGGAATTACATACAGGTTGGTTTACAACAGGAACTAAAGTTTCCGTTGAAAAGTCTCGCGTAGGAGGGTCCTGGCCTAGAGCGCGACTAGCAGACGAGCGAAAGGATTCAGGTTGCCTTATATGATCGTCAGTAATGATTGTAAGAGAGCCAGCTTTAAGAGATCTTTGGCCTGGGGTGGAGTGAGTAGACGAACCTTTAGATGCCGGCTGCCTCACCTCATCTACAATAAAATCCGTTCCAGAGTTAACTGCAGAAGGTTTCAAATCACAATACTGGCCACTTAATACAGGCTGTCCCACATCATCCTCGATTATTTCCAGTATAGAGTCAGCTTGAGGAGAATTCTGGCTTGAGGTGGAATCAATTGATGGGTTGCTGGATAAAGGATGCCTTACGTCGCCATCGATAACGTCTTTCATTTCATGCCCAGAAGTGGAACAAGTAAAGGGGTAACTTACTTTGAGTTGAGATTGTTTCTCCTCTGACTTTTGGCTTTTGTTCAGAAGCCTCTTCCAAGACAACCACGAAATGAAAGAACCAAGAGCAGTCTAAGTATGGTTTTCAGTGTTTCATCAGCAGTTTCTCTTCCATTAAATGACTGGCCAGCGAATACTATTACCGGAATTAGAAAAATAACAGCAAGAAAACCCAACAAACCAGGCAATAGAGCGTGGAGTTTATCAGGTTTTACCTTTTCCTGTTTCCAGCTAACTAAGGTAAGATATTCGTAGACTGCATAAGTAAAGGGGCAAATGTAAAGCATATTACGAGCGTAACAGTCAAGTCACAAGTTGGGTTAAGCACTATGCCGATTAACATCCAACAGGAACAGAAACTAGTGGTGGCTGCACCTGTAAAGGCGACCAGTTTAGGAAAACAGCTCCAACAGGAGCAAATCATACCTTCTTCCCGTCAGCCAAATCTTTCGAGGTATGATGACTCTTCAACCATGAAAAATAATTCTCAAAGACACTGCGGATGTGAGGGACTAAGCCAGTTATTGTATTGAATAATAATAATAATAATAATAATAATAATAATAATAATCGACTTTATTTAAAGAGGGTATACGCATAACAGCTTGCGCTGATAAACCAGTGGCCCTCAAAACTAAAGTTAGTAAGTAATACATTCTAACCCATAGAGATTAAAAATAGAACTAACTAGTCGAACTGTGAACCAGACAGAGAACTAAAATAGGTGCAATGTTCAATTAAAAGAGAACTTCGTCCATGTAAAAATTTACAGGTAAAAGAAGCGCCAATTGTTGACTGAAACCAAGAAATGACAGCAAGACACCCAAATAAAAGATAGCCTTAGCAGTATTTTTGATCCTGATCTTTTTCCTGTTTCCGCCAGTTGTATCGGGGTTTTCCGTTGTTGTATGCTCTGACCAACCCTCTATTCTACAGTATTTAATGAATGAAGTTAATATATGGAAAACTGTCCAAGTGAAAAGAAAAGAACAGCAGTAGTAAACCGCCTCCCGGTTAGCTCAGTGGATAGAGTGCTGGACTGTTGTGCGGGAGGTCGAGGGTTCTAGCCCCGGTCGGACCAACAGTCAGGGTCTTTAAATAACTCAGAAGAATTTGCTACCTTTCTATAGCATCAAGAAATGGTTAGATATTCTAGTCTTCTCGGATAGGGACGAATAGATGGAGGTCCCGTCTCCTGTAGGGTTTGGGGCAGGAGACGTTAATTTCCCACACACGGGATTACTGTGTGATGGATGTCCTCCCCTGGGGTGGGATGGGTGGGTAACAGGACCCCCGTTGATACCAGTGTTTACTACACTGAAGAGGCTATCCTGTATAAATATAGATGTCTACTTCTACTACTACCAGAGGATTATTTTGATGTACACACTGCGTCCTGTAGCTTCTATGTCTATCTTGTGGCCTTCGACAACACATTCCGCTGTGTTAAGCCTCGGATCCCGTATCCCTGGTGATATGGCCAGGTCTTGGAGCTGAAATATACCAGCAAACCTTAATCAAAATTGTGTAAACTTGAAATGATGGACAGCCAGGGGACAGTTTATAGTAGGTTACGTAATGCCACTTACCACCAAGAAGTATTGATGGGTACCGGCCCGGAAACCGGTTCAAGTAAACTTGACAAGTTGCTAATTAATAACACGCGATGAACTCGTAACCTGTCTCAGCAGCGTATAGATCCCAACAATAGCTTCATAGACTGACTCTTCATGTATTAGGTAAACAGTAAAAAATACGGACTGTGCGGGCTGCTTGGCTCGAAAAAGTGAACCCTGTTAACACTATACTTTGGCTAAGATAGTGACTGACATTAAGGGAGAAAACAATGAACTTACCGCTGAAAGAGCTCTTTTAATCGTTTCTTTAACTTTTCGTCACTGATGTTGCCGGCCTCTGTTTGAGCTCCAGGCTTACTGTCGATCTTAACAGATAACAATATGTACATGACATGAAGACGGACAATACCTTTCGTTGAATTAGACTTGAATTCCCTAAAAAGGATCTTCTCACTGATCTCCAAAAGAACTCAACAGGCAGGATGCAAAATTCCCGTATTCGACGGTTGCGACAACTCAAAGTATATTTGAATAAATATTACAGTATCAAAATATATTCAGGCTATATTTCTACCGGAAATTATGAAGTAACCCCCCTGCGGTGGTATGGCTATGATTAGATTTAAGACTGGGGTCTTAGCCGTTGGGGGAATAATTGTCAAATCTTAACAGATAGCCGTAAATAAAGTTAACCATAAAAAATTCCGTGATAACAATGGATTGATAGTAACCGTCAGACGTAAAATGGCCCAAATTCTAAATTTTAGCCGTAAAAGCCATATCCTGTGAGACCCTCATGGGGAGAGTTACTCTAAACTCATCCACTCTGGAGTTTTCCATCGCACAAGGTACACTGTAAACTCATTTAAAAATGATTAAAATTCTCGCATTGCCTTCAGTGAAAAGCAATTGAGTGTTACTCCTTTACTTTGCTGTTTTGTCATATTCTTCTCTACAATCTGTACCAGATTTGTAATAGTGCTTTTCTGCTTATGCATGCTACGGCTCAGCATACTTGCCGAACTTCGAAAGAAATTAATATTTTCTTTGTTTGTTTGTGCTTTTATTGTGGTATTCTGAATTGTTGTTATGCGCCAACAATACAAATTAAAATATCTCTATTATCTAAGAATTATCGAGAAATTGTTTTAGGAATACTGAAGGTTTTTAAATATTTCTATGTTCTTGACCATAGAAATCGTATATAAAATGAGTTTTCGTCTGGTGCGGAAATTCATATATTCTTACTCTGAACTTTCCATAAGTAAGAGAGGCTCAGGGAGTCTCACTGCCTGAAGCAGATTTTTTGTTTCTGTTCAAAGGATTACATAGGTGTCTGACTTGGGGTGTAATAAGGAGAGGTGCCTCTAGAGGGAGGCTTGTGAACAACAATCTCTTCCAAAAGGTCACCTAGAGGAGGTGACTTAGTTGAAGTCAGGTGATGAAGTGAGGTCCCTCTAGAAGGGGAATCGTGGACCACAACAACAATTTGCTCTGAGGGGTCACCTGCAGCAGGCGTCTGATTTGGGGTGATATAAGTAGATTAGCTACTAGGTGCATAATGCTTGCATCATCTGCAACAGTTTCGGTCAAAGAGCCAGTTGTAGGGGATGTGTCACTGAATGGAGGTTGAGTTTTCGTCTCTGCGTAAGGAGCCTCTCCGTGACAACAACGAGATCAAAGAAGCAATAATGGTCAACAGCGTGCTCCTTAGCGTTTGATCTTCAGTTCCTCTTCCATCGATCAACCTTCCGACAAATATTGCCGTGACCATTAGGTGAACAACAGCTAGAAGACCCAAGAACACAACTACCCGAAAGAGCGCGATAGGAAATGATATTTAAGCTCTTCCTTTCCCTTATATAAAGTAAGATATACGTAGACTGCGCAATGAAGGCGGCAAAAATAAAGCATACTATGAGCGTAACAGTCAAGCTCCGTATCGGGTTCAGGAATATGCCAATCAACATCCAAAACAAACAGGAGCTTATGGTGACTGCACTTATGAAAATAAAATGTATTTCCATTTTTCGCAGACAACAGACCTCCAGGAGGCCGAACGAGGCTCTGGACTGTATTTCGTAAAAGAAACGAGCAATAGCGCACAATAACTATAAAACATGACAGAAAATCCTAGTGAAAATCCCAAATACTATTTATCCAATTTAGATGTAATCATAACAACATTAACCCAGAAAGGGATACTTAAACACGCTGTCGCATGTTTTGAAATAAAGGAGCTTTTACCAAGTTTTTTCGCCCTTTTTCTTTCCCGTTATTCAAATGTCGACTCCCTGTTTTATTTGACTGACTTTTTCCCCGAAAATACACAAACAAGATAACTTGAGCAGGTAAAAATGCTAAACTAAAACTAATAGGACCACAGTAAAGTGATATGATGCTTGTCTTTAGTATTGTGGTTTCAATGTTTGACCCATTGCCCTCTGTAACACATTCCACTGTGTTTGACGTTAGATCCCGGATCTCTGGTGATCTGGCCAGATATTGAAGTTGCATGGCATCAACATTACAAACTTTATCAAAATTTTACAAATCTAAAATGATGCAGAGATTAAGGTACACTTATTTCTAAAGGCAAAATAATCGCTAAAATCTGTAAAAATAGTAACTCTTCAACCTTTAAAAAATCCCCATCGCGATTCCTTCAGCCGGTCATGGTTGGAAACAACTCAGATCACGGCTTTTGCTTGTCTCATCGACGAGAATTTACCGAAATGGATTATTTCTATTAATTTTGTCTTGGAGCGATTAAAACAGAAATTTGTTTGGAGACTATTTCTGAGGAAAGGCTGATAGTTTCGAAAGAAACTGTTTGGGGCTGCGTCGGTGGGAGTAACGAAATAATTTGGATATATCAACAAAGTTGAAATGGTAAATTGGCCACCGTAACGATTACAAAAGCTGACGTTTCGAGCGTTAGCCCTTCGCCGGAGCGAATGACGCTCTATTTCTCATAATCCGCCAGACTAATTATTGGTGTTCGTTTATTTATGAACACGAGACAATTTCCTTGTGACACCTGTTTAATCAGTGTACTTTTCGTAGGCTTCCCAGAAGAAAGAACCGATTTGCACTTACTGAAGCGAGAACTCTTTTACTGGAAACATTGCAACAGAAGTGTGGAATCGTCAACCTTAAGTTTTGAGTCCTAGGTGTTACATGGATAGATCCAAGCGAAGCAATTTCCAGGAGGGGGCCGGAAAAGCAACATACACACAAGATAAGCTCCAAGTGTACTTTGTCATGGGGCTTTCTGTTTTGTTGGAACCATACACATTAACAAACACGCGGACAGGGGAGGCTGGATACAGAGCCGACTGAATGTTAAAACGGTTTTCTGACTTTGCTAAGCTGTTATAAAGCTGCTCGTCAGTATGGATGCAAGAAGATGAGCCTCTCCCAGAAGGCGGGGGGGAGGGGGGTATATGTTCCCTTGATCCCTTAATCTTTTTGGATTTTATCCCTTGTTCCCCATTTATAAAACCCCTTGTTCACAAAAATGTTTTTAGCTCATGTTCCCTTGATCCCGAAAATTTTTGCACTGTTCCCTTGATCTGTATTCCGCTGATTCAGGTACTAACAACAGTCAAAAGCCCGTGGGTTGCCCTGGTGGATGTGTGTTGGAGCTTCGAATTGATCGGCGCATTATTTCTATGTTTCAGGCTGCAAGTGGCAATAGTTACGATGCTGATGATGAGACTGTTGTGCTTTATCTCTGATTTTCAACCCATGCAATTGGCAATTAAGACGGAATTACAAATCGACTCATCTTCTTCATCTACATAAATCAGAAACGCATAGAAGTAGCTTTTTCAATTTGAAAAAATGTATTTACTATCTCATATATTAATCTAATCGGGCCATATCAAGTTAGGCCCCAGTTATGATTTAGCATAATACCAACCAAGAGCAAACAGAAATGGAAGGCTGCTAAATTTGCACAAAATTATGAAACAGAATGACTTCTTCTTTACAGACTCAAATCATAACCATGTCAACAAAAAAATTATAATCCCAGCTACTGCTGAAAACTCAATATAAGAAGGAATAATTTCCCTTTCATGGATATACACGCTCACGCTAACCTCTTTCGCTATGAATAAAGCAAAGAATATTACCAAGAAAAACCACACAGGAAATCCATGATCGTCCTTTTCTTAAGCAAGAACAGTTCGTGCTGTTTTTGCATTAAAATGGCCCAAACAGTGTTGAAAACAGAAAGAAAAGGACTAAAATTGGTATTATACGCCAACTGTGTTCTGTAGCAGAAAGATTTAGTTGATGTCCCTCTGTGATTGACTCAGCAGAATTCAGTTGTGGTTCTCGTATTCCTGGACTAACAGCCAAATCTTGAAGCTATGAAACATAAGACAGAAATAGGATAAGTCAAACATAAAGATGGTTTTAAACGAATCAGTAAACAAAACTTAGATGAGCCATGCGTGTAGCAAAATTTGGGAAAATGTTTAGACGCAGAACAGTGAAATCCTGTTGGATGATTTCTTCCGAATTGATGTGAAGAAACAAGCTATGATGTGGATGATGTAATATATTAAGTACCCTCTAAGGTTACTGTGTATGTACCAGAATACATTGCTGGAATAAAGTTGTGTTGAAGCGGCCATGTTGTTTGACCTCGTGGGTTTATATCACTAGCAATATATTACATTTTGGCGACGAGGATCGGTCGTTTTTCCACGTCATTCAAAAGTGCAAGGTCTTTGGACAACGCTGTGTGTGTTGTGGCATAGAAGATGGCCAGCACTGGTGCGAGTGGATTATTTGGACGTGTTGGCGAGTTCAACGTCGCACGTGAAACGTTTAGTGCCTACGTTGAGAGGATGGAAATGTTCTTTACAGCCAACAACATTGTAACGACAACAGGAGAGGGAAGCGCTGCCACCAACCTTGTGGTAGCGAACAGGAAACGTGCCATTTTCCTGACAGAAGTGGGGCCAGAGGTATACACAACCCTCAGCAACTTATTGGCGCCCACTAAACCGAAGGATGTGTCATTCACTAACATTGTGGAAGTCTTGGAGAAACACTACAACCCGAAGCCCCTGGAAATCGCACAAAGTTTTCACTTTGGCACGCGAAATCAAAAATCCGAAGAATCAGTTAGCGATTATGTGCTGGCTTTGAAGAGATTGGCGGTCCACTGTAATTATGGTGAATTCCTCAATCGGGCGTTACGTGACCGATTCGTATGCGGACTGAACAATCCGAAGATACAAAACAAACTACTGAACACAGATGACCTCACATTCGAAAAGGCTTGCAGTATTGCCAAGACCATGGAGATGGCAGACAGGAACACCCAAGAATTTCACCCTTCACGCAGTGAAACTGTTCAAGTCAACAAGTTGACAGAACAAGGAAGTAAAAACACTGAAAAGAAGAACACTGAACAATTGTCATGTCCTAGGTGTGGGGGTAATCATTCAGGTCAGTCTTGTAAATTTAAGTCAGCAAAATGCTACAAGTGCTCCAAGATTGGGCATTTAGCTTCTGTTTGTCGCAGTAAGGATGAAAAGAGAAAGGGTAAAATTCATAGTGTACAGGCTTCAGAATCAGGCAATGATGAGTGTGAGGATGAGGAATTAGGAATTTATTCTCTGAATTCGCTTGACCAAAACAAGCCTAACTGCAATAGGTACACTGTAGAAATGGAAATCAATGGTAAACTGTGTATGATGGAGTTAGACACAGCTGCAGATTTCTCAATAATGAGTAGAAGTGAATATCTAGAGAGGTTTGCAGACAAGCCTCTGTCTCCTTCTAAAGTAACACTTAAGACATACACGGGTGAATTACTTGATGTGTCAGGGGAAATGCAGTGTGACATAGTGTATAAGGGTAAACAATACTCTCTACCCATTCTTGTAGCCAATTATGATGCAAAACCTACTTTACTTGGTAAAAACTGGCTGCGGCACATTAAGTTTGAGTGGGGTGAGATATTTTGTATTCCCAAGGGAGACCCTAGGAGTGCTGATAGTCAACTGAATGAGTTGCTATCTAAACATAGCGAATTGTTTACTGAGAGTTACAAAGGTATGACGGGCCTTGAGGCCCATATTACTATGAGAGGCGATGCAAAACCTGTATTCGTGAAAGCGCGTAGGGTTCCATACGCTTTAAAAGAGCAAGTCGAAAAAGAGTTAGACAAACTAGAAAAGCATGGTGTTATTAAGAAAGTTGACAGGTCACTTTGGGCTAGCCCAATTGTGGTAGTGCCAAAGGCTGATAACACTGTCAGAATATGTGGAGACTACAAATCCACTATCAATCAGTCAGTTGAAGATGAGCAATATGTTTTACCTACTACTCAGGATTTGTATGCTGCTCTGGTTGGCTCTAAGGTATTTAGTAAGCTTGATCTATCACATGCCTATGCCCAGCTGAATGTTGACAAAGAAAGTCAAGAGTACTTGACAATTACCACTCATAAAGGCCTTTATTCCTACCAGAAATTGCCCTATGGGGTCAAGTCATCCCCAAAAATCTTTCAAGCAAAAATGGATCAAATTCTTCAGGGAATTGAAAAATGTGTTTGTAAACAAGATGACATCTTGATAGGGGGCAATGACTGGCAAGAGAATCTCAAGATACTTGCTGATGTGTTGGACAGGCTACACCAATACAATTTGCATTTAAAACTGGCAAAATGCGAGTTTTTGAAACCTGAAGTGGTTTATCTAGGTCTGAGAATAAGTGCCGAAGGCCTGCAACCGGTGGAGGAGAAGATCAGTGCAGTGAAAAGAGCCCCAGCCCCAAAGAATGTGAGTGAATTAAGGTCCTTCCTGGGCATGGTTCAGTATTATCATTCCTTTTTGCCAGGGCTGGCTACAACCTTAGCACCTCTGCATAGGCTTTTGCAGAAAACTATTCAATGGGAATGGACAGATGACTGCCAGAAAGCTTTCGAGGCATGCAAGGAGGGCCTCACCAGTGAGTCGCTGTTGGTTCACTATGATCTAAATCGTGAGCTTAAGTTAGCTTGTGACGCATCGAGTTATGGTTTGGGGGCAGTGCTTAGTCATGTAATGGAGGATGGTCAAGAAAGGCCAATAGCATATGCATCACGTACCCTCAGCTCAAGTGAGAAAAATTATGCTCAAATTGAACGGGAGGCCTTGTCTATTATTTTCGGGGTAAAAAAATTTAATCAGTTTCTATATGGACGAAAGTTCACTTTAGTAACTGACCACCAGCCATTGTTGGCTATTTTGGGCCCAAAAGCTGCTATACCCACACTTGCAGCTGCCCGTATGCAGCGCTGGGCACTTGTCCTTTCAGCATATGACTATAACATTGAGTACAGGAGCTCCGAGAAGCACAGCAACTGTGATGCCCTTTCTAGATTACCCCATGAAGAGTCTAAGATTGGCAGTGAGAGTGAGATTTACAATGTAAGTGCCATTGACAAAGATTTCCCCATAACTGCAAAAGAGATTGGGAAAGCTACATTGATGGATCCAGGGTTAAGCAAGGTACTTGATTGGGTCATGGTGGGGTGGCCAGAGGTTTGTGATGAAGATTTAAAACCCTATTACACCCGTCGACATGAACTTTCTTGCGAACAAAATTGCATTCTCTGGGGTTCCAGGGTGATCATTCCCCCAGTATTTAGGGAAAAGATGTTGGAGGAGCTGCATTGGGAGCACCCAGGCATTTGTGCAATGAAAGCAATAGCACGCACCTGTGTTTGGTGGCCCAAGATGGATGAGGAAATTGAACAAAAGATTAAACTATGCTCAGTGTGTCAGGATGTGCGGACCTCTCCACCTTGTGCCCCATTGATACCCTGGAAATGGGCCACGCGACCCTTTCAGCGTATTCATGTTGATTTTTGTCAGAAAGGGAGTGATTTTTTTTTTGTGGTGGTTGATAGTTTTTCAAAATGGATAGAGGTTAAGCACATGACCTCAATCACCACAGAGAAAACCATAAATGAGTTGCGTCTTATATTTGCCCAACATGGTTTGCCCGAGGAGTTGGTATCAGATAATGGGCTACAATTTGTTTCAAGTGAGTTTGCTGAGTTTATGTATAAAAATGGCATTAAACATACCCTAACTCCTCCTTATCACCCACAATCAAATGGTGCTGCTGAGAGATCAGTCAGGGTGGTAAAGGAGGCGCTTGTCAAACAAGTTCTAGAGGGAAACAAGGGAAGGTCTATCAAACATAGACTAGCAGACTTCCTCTTGAGATACCGTACCACCCCACACAGCACCACAGGTGCTACGCCAGCAGAACTGCTGATGAGACGTAGACTGCGTACTCGTTTGACTCTAGTGAAACCTGATCTAGCCAAAACCGTAGAGAGTAAACAAAATAAGCAGAAGGAATATAAGGATTTAAAGGGTCATCAAGATAGGCTGTTTGCAGAGAATGACATAGTTCGAGTGAGAAATACTCAAGCCCGTAGCAATACTGAGAGGTGGATTCTGGGAAGGGTAGTTAAGGTCTGTGGACCCAGAACATATTTAGTTAAGACTGGCTATAAGACCAGATATGTTCATGTTGATCATTTAATTAAAGCATATGATCAGGTGCCATATGAAACTAGAGAGTTGGACATACCTGTCCCAGAACTGTGTGAGCAACCCACTCTAAGTGTAGATAATAGCCAAGTTTCATCCGGGGTGCCGCAGCCACCAGTCAATTTTTCAGATAAAGATGATGAGCCTAATTCTAGTATTAGTGAAGAGAATTTAAACACACCATCGCCGGTTGTTCTGAGGCGATCAGAGAGAATTAGGAAACCTGTTGACCGACTGAACCTGTAGTGAATGTTATGGCTACTATTGTGTTACTGGTAAGGATATCTTATTTGTAAGGGGAAAGCAGTGTAATATATTAAGTACCCTCTAAGGTTACTGTGTATGTACCAGAATACATTGCTGGAATAAAGTTGTGTTGAAGCGGCCATGTTGTTTGACCTCGTGGGTTTATATCACTAGCAATATATTACAGATGAAATGATCGTAATGTTAAAGAAAAGGTTGTTAGCAACACATCATTTTTATTAATTTGTGGTAAAGTCTCTAAATTTCGGCTTTCCGGAGAAATACTTAACACATCGGCTGGATGCAAATCAGAGGAAACGTTCACGATACGTCCGGTTTCCATTGAATAAGAGTGTCAAACTCCAGTAATCCGTGGTTGATAGCCACTCTCTCTTGCTATTCGAAGCTTCTACTATATATTCAAAATTTAAAATCAATCCCTTTTCCTATAAACATTTAAGAAAAAAAAAAAAAGCTGTTAACAGCCTAACTGTTTATCTAAACCCTCTTCACTTAACGACTAATGGCTAATCGTAAGCTCGACTGACCTATACTTATCGCTTGTGCTTATTACAGACGACTGTGGAGTCACTGATTCTAGTCACTAAAACCTTGCAAAACCTTGAAATTTATACATCAAAATCTCATATTGTGTCTAATAAATCTGAAATGTATGATGTCAAAACTTGCGTCGAAACACTGAACCCTGTTTGTCTTTGATGTTTCGGAAGGTGCACTACAAGTTTATAACTTAAAAAAATCTTATGAAACAGGTAGAGAGTACCTACCCCGTGAAGAAGACGTGGTCTTTTTCACCAAACCAAACGATCAAGTGCAATGACACCAAAATTAGATATCTATAATTTTCCTTTAAGCCTGTGAAGACGGGAGTCGAACGACTGCAGATCACTTCGGTTTAGTGTGAATAATGTCACGCTGTATTTACCAGAAAGAAAAGGGAAGTTGTAAACTATAAACCCACATACCTATAATACTCGAGTCTTTAACAGTTTAAATAATTAAGAGAACCGATCTTCTATGGCTGTCTAATCGATATTTGAACTCAAGGTTAATGGAGAAGTCTGATATCATGAGAAATTTACCTTACCGATAAACAGGCTGAATGTTTCCACACGACTTGACTTCTAAATCAAACAATATTTTAAGCTTCCAGTGAATACAGTTGATAATGGCGTTGTGACAACTGGAGCCACGGTCAGCTATTGTAAATAATACTCAGATATATTTTCGAGTGAATGCAAGCTGATTCTTTTTCGAGTTGACTTGAAGATGGATCTTCAGTTTATTTTGAAGTTTCACAAGTTTATTGGATGGTAATAAATCCAAACGATACTTTACACGATTTCTTATGGAATCAGAGTCACACACTGACGAATAAATCTACCTGAACTGATCACACCAGCAAAAATAATTCCTATCACTTTAGCTTAGGTAATTTACCTAGTCTAGTTTAACTAAGTCAACAATCAATAGTGGAGAACAACTATGCTCGAGAGTCAAACCGAGTTTGCCTAAAATACAATGACATCTTGGAAAACGTCACATATGACAAACTTCTACAAAGAAAAAATTACTCTTTGCTAGATCCTAATCTAGAGTCAATCTTAATTTTGTACTACATATAGTAATACAACAACACAGCCTTTTCGCTTGTGTACCTAATCATTTTTTTTCTTCAGCAACTGTAAATAATGTCGCTTTTTCCCTAGCTACTAAAAACCTCCACAACAGGTCGTTGTTCCATTGACGACCCCAATGTTGGAAAAGAAATCTATTTCATTAATTTCTACAGTTTTATAAAAAATGCTGTACTTCTAAAAACAATTAGATGTATGAGGAATAGCATCTTATCTTATAATAGCATTAGCTTGAATTATTATGCAGCATGTCAAATTTATCATTAAGTAATAACTTCTCCCTGGAAAACCAATACATTATCTAGCACATAGGAAAAAAGAAAAGATAACTGTATCAGCCAGACTGGCTTTTGTATTGATACAATGCCAAATACTCTCCACTGAGTTACCAGAAAGTGATTAGTAAATGAACGGACAATTCTTAATCCCATGTTTATAGTCAAGGAGACATTTTCCGTTGGTTTACATATACCATAATATTAAGGTTTACAGTGAAACAAATGAAGAACCGTACATATGAAAACAAATTTTATCTTGAAAAAAGATGTTTTTTCATCTGGTCACTAGCAAGAGATGAAGGAAAAATTGAATTCTGAGTTCCCTTGAGAAATTTAATGTTTAAAGGCACTTTTGTTGTTAGCTGTCATTTTTTGGTTTTTGCTCTTCCAGCGATTTTTTTTTTCAGATTGAGAGGCTAGATTTAAGTGTTTGGATAAGTTGATCAATTTCCATCGCCATGATGGCTTATTAGTGGTTGCATTTCGACACGATGCTCTGGAACCTGACGATTTTGCGATAGTGAAGGAGTAGTCTGAACAGACCTACTTTGACCATCACCAGATTTGTCACTTTTACTAACCCACTTCTACTAATATAGCCATGAAAAGAATATAGAGATTAAATACATCACTGCTTCTTTCAAAGCTTCATTGGCAGTATCTCTCCTACTATATGACTGCCCAGAAAAAAGCACCATAGCAATAAGACCATAGACAGCTAGGAACCCAGCAAAACAAGAGGAGAACGACTGACAACAATCCCAACTACGGGAATCGGTGGTGATATTTCCGTGGTTTTTTTAGAAGTTATTGAAGACACGAAGGTATAGAATGCAAAGGTTACAACACCAATAATAAGGCAAACTAGGAGTAGAACGAGACCCCAGATAGGATTCAGCATTATACCAACTAAGAGCCAGCAAAAATGGAAGGCTGCTAAATTTGAACAAATTATGAAAAAGAGTGACTTCACCTCTACGGTGCGCACTACTGATTGATTGTTCTGGTTGTCCGTTTTCCCTTTACATAATGCCACAGAAAAGACAAACACTCCAACTCCTACTAGGACCGGTTGTATTGCCTCAAATACTCCTATGGCCGGTTGTTTTACATCAATACAAGGAGGATCAAGTTCCCTATCGGAGACACATGTATAGACTGTTATCTCTTTTGCTATAAATAAAGCACAGAATGTTAATAACAAAAACACGCACAAGAAATTTGTCCTTTTCTTAATCAATGACAGTTCGTCCCGTTTTTGCGTTGCATAAAAGGCTAACAATGGCCCAAACAGTGTTGAAAAGAGAAAGGAGAAGACTAAAATTGGTATTATCCGCCAACTGTGTTCTGTAGCAGAAAGATTTAGTTGATGTCCCTCCATGAGACAGTCAGCCGAATTCAGTTGTGGGTCTCGTAATCCTGGAAGAACAGCCAAATCTTGAAGCTATGAAACAGAAGACAACCAACATAAGTCAAACAAAAAGATGGTCTCAGGGAAAAGAAATTGATTCCCTGACTCTTGTACAGTTTGCCAAATAACTCAGATCAAGGGAAATATGCAATAGTGTTCTCCACAAAGATGGAAAAGGGATAGATGAAACAAAAAGGTCTATAAACAAACTTATACGAGAGTAGGGGAGGCGGGTTGGGACGTAGTTGAAAATCAAACATATCAAGACTCCTCATTTTCAGTCCTTATTGACTGATTCATGGATGAGGGCAAGAAAATTATAGAAAAAACTTTATCAACGAAGAAAATGAATCCTTGTTAGATCTTAAGCTAGACTCAATCTACATTTATACAACAAACAGTAACACAACAATACAGCCATTTCGCTCGTGTTCCTGAACTGTGTTATCATGAACTGAATAAAAAATCTTGCCCCCTCTCTTGTTACTAAAAAACTCCCTGACAGATCGTTTTTTAGTTTAAACCGTTATGTTGAGAAAATATTTATTAAAATTTCCGTAATTGCGTATTTACTACACAACCGACATTACCACTTATGTTATTGTGCTTAGCTCCTCGTGATGCAAAAATTTCAGTGAAGTGTCGAAATCTTCAATTTTTTTGTCAAATGTGTGAGTTTGCAGACAAGGAGCAACCAATGATAGGAAATAGTTTTCCTGCCATTTCATAACTATTTTGACCTTTCAAATTTTGAAAAAAAGAAGAAAAAGCGATCGCAAAGAAAAATGTTATTCTATATATGGAGATCGGCGAGTATTGAGCCAACGAAACCAGATTCTGCTACACGTTGGTCTCTCTGGTTTTCTCTTTTTCTCTTTGTTTCTCGTTAACTGACTCAATATTTTCACCATTCTCCAATAAAGGATAACCTGCTTGGCTTTTATCTAGAGCGCCCGATTGTTTCTCTTCTGACTTTTGGCTTTTGTTCAGAAGCCTCTTCCAAGACAACCACGAAATGAAAGAACCAAGAGCAGTCATAAGTATGGTTTTCAGTGTTTCATCAGCAGTTTCTCTCCCATTAAATGACTGACCGGCGAATACTATTACCGGAATTAGAAAAATAACAGCAAGAAAACCCAACAAACCAGGTAATAGAGCATGGAGTTTATTAGGTTTTACCTTTTCCTGTTTGCAGCTAACTAAAGTAAGATATTCGTAGACTGCATAAGTAAAGGAGGCAAATGTAAAGCATATTACGAGCGTAACAGTCAAGCCCCAAGTTGGGTTAAGCATTATGCCGATTAACATCCAACAGGAACAGAAACTAGTAGTGGCCGCACATGTAAAGGCGACCAGTTTAGGAAAACATCTCCAATGGGAGTAGATCATTCCTTCTTCCCCGTCAGCCAAATCTGTCGAGGTATGATGACTCTTCAGCCATGAAAAATAATTCTCAAAGACAATACGGATGTGAGGGACTAAGCCAGTTATTGTATTGAATGCCATTGCGAACCAGACAGAGACTAAAATAGGTGCAATGTCTAAGAGAACTTCGTCCTTGTAAAAATTTACAAGAAGTAAAAGAAGCGCCAATTGTTGACTGAAACCAAGAAATGACAGCAAGACACCCAAATAAAAGATAGCCTTAGCAGTATATTTGATCCTGATCTTTTTCATGTTTTGGCCGGATGTATTGGGGTTTTCCGTTGTTGTATTCTCTGACCAACCCTCTATTCTACAATATTTAATGAATGAAGCTAACATATGGAAAACTGCCAAAGAGAAAAGAAAAGAACACCACAGGATTATTTTGATATACACACTGCGTCCTGTAGCTTCTATGTCTATCTTGTGGCCTTCGACAACACATTCCGCTGTGTTAAGCCTCGGATCCCGTATCCCTGGTGATATGGCCAGATCTTGAAGCTGAAAAATACCAGCATACCTTATAATTAATCAAAATTGTGTTAACTTAAAATGATGGACAGCGAAGGGACAGTTAATAGTGGCTTACGTAATGCCACTTACCACCAAGAAGTATTGATGGGGGTGTATTGATGGGGGTGTATTGATGGGGGTGTATTGATGGGGGTGTATTGATGGGGGTGTATTGATGGGGGTGTATTGATGGGGGTGACCGTCCCGGAAGCTTTCAGGTAAATTTGACAAGGTGCTAATTAAATACACGCGATGGACTCGCAACCTGTCTCAGTAGCGTAGAAATCCTAACAAAACCTTTATAGACTTTTCTCTTTGTATTAGAGAAACGGTAAAAAATATGGACTGTGTGGGCTGCCTACCTCGAAAAACTTAACCCTGTTTTAATAGCACTACACTTTGGCTGAGATTATGACTGACATTAAGGGAGAAAACAATGTACTTACCGCTGAAAGAGCTCTTTTAATCGTTTCTTTAATTATTTTCCTTCTTTCATCCTCCTTCTTTGACACATTGCAGCAGAAATATGGAATAGCTATATTCAGTGTTTGAGTCCGAGGCGTTACAAGGATGGACCCGAGGGACAAAACTTCCAGCATGAGTGGTGGAACAGCAACATACAAGCAGGAAAGGCTCCAAGTGTACCGTGCCATGGGGTTCTCTGCCTTGATGGGACCATGTAAATTCACAAACACACGGACAGAAGAAGGCCTCCTGGCTGGATATAAAGCTGCCTCGATGTTAAAACTGTTGTCTGACTTTGCTAAGTTGTTATAAAGGTCGTCATACGTATGGATGCATGAGAGGGAATTGGTCGAGTCGTCACAGTTATTACTGAAATCTGCTCCAACACTGTGTTGACCGAAAACCAGTACCAGTTGGATAAGGGTAACTACAACAACCCTGAACCATTGAGGGGACATGCTCAGGTATTTTGATGCTTTCCTTTAACTGTCTGATCAGTTTCTGAAAGCATATGACGTTATTTTTATGAATAGAATAAAATGATTGTTTTATGTACCACGCATCACTATATATGTAAATTATTATTCAATAAATCGCGCCAGTTAAGACATTTTTCGCGAAAAAATCAGCCTAAGTCGATATGACATGGTTTTTTTTGGTAGTTTTGGTAATTTGTTGTTTCCATAAGGTCGTAGTAGTAGCAAGTATGATAAATATTGTAAGAAATAGACAAGTAGATGAGTAAAATATTTACAGTATGATGTAATGCAAAAGCGGGTACTAATTACAACGTGACAACAAACATCAAAGGTATGAACTAAAACGCTAGAAAAGTGTTACAACTTGTTAAGTTCAGGTTTGGTCTTATTTATATAAAAACCTTCTTGGAGTTTTGAGTTGTTAGCAGAATCCAAAATACTAAAGCAAGAAAGGGACTATTTGTTCTTACAAGAAGGAGATGTGTTCAAATGCTTAAAAATATGCGAGTTTTTATCGCTTTTCGTGTGCTGCTTTATCCTAGTAGAGAAGTGGCGATTAGTTTCGCCAATATAACGGGAATTACAACCCGCACAGAAAACTGGTAAACTACAATGGATTTTAGAGCATCAGGAGTACGATCTTTAACACTGAAAATGTTTTTAATTTTAAAAGAAGTGATAACTAGTTTGATACTGAGGTCCGATTTGCAAAAGCGCTTAGTGAGTTGTCGGAGTTTAAGGTTCGCTATTTTAGAATAATAGCCGACAAAGGGAAGTTTAAAGTAACGTATATTATTTTCATCAATGTTCCGGATATTTTTATTTTTCCGTTAAATGAAATTATTGATATTGCTGTAGATCTTTATATCAAGCTTAACCCTAAATTTTCCATCAAAAAATCCGACCTCAAGAAACTGTTCTCATTCGCTACGGCTGAGACTCATTTTCTTTTTAATGGAAAATTTTATGATCAAGTTGATGGGGTAGCGATGGGTTCTCCGTTAGCACCCATCCTAGCTAATCTTTTTCTTGGTTTCCACGAGGAAACATTCGACTCGCCCTCTACTTTAGAGGCGTTATGTTGACGACACCTTTTTTGTCTTCCACAATGAACAGGATGCTATGTTATTTTTTGATTACATTAATTCACAGCACCCCAACATAAAATTCACTTTCGTAAAATAGAATGACGGTAAACTCTCCTTTCTTGATATATTTATCGACAACTCTTCGAATGATTGTGGTTTTACAGTTTTTCATAAAAAAAACTTACACTGGTCTCCTAACAAATTTCTTTAGCTTCATTCCATCATGTAACAAAATTGGCCTTATCCGAACTCTTACTGACCGTATCTACAAAATCAACAACACCTCTTCCGGCCTTCAAAACGATCTTAATAAACTTTCCGACACTTTAAAAAGTATTTCTTTTCCTCCGCATCTTATTGAAAGAATTTTCAAGCGGTATCTTGACGGGTCCTCCTCTCAAAATAGCCGGAACATTGATGACAATGATACACGTTACTTTAAACTTCCCTTTATCGGCTATTATTCTAAAATAGCGAACCTTTAACTCCGACAACTCACTACGCGCTTTTGCAAATAGGACCTCAATATCAAACTATTTTTCACTTCTTTTAAAATTAAAAACATTTTCAGTGTTAAAGATCATACTCCTGATGCTCTAAAATCCATGGTAGTTTACCAATTTTCTTGTGCGGGATGTAATTCCCGTTATATTGGCGAAACTAGTCACCACTTCTCTACTAGGATAAAGGAGCACACGAAAAGCGATAAAAACTCGCATATTTTTATGCATTTGAACATATCTCCTTCTTGCAAGAACAAATACTTCCTTTCTTGCTTTAGTATTTTGGATTCTGCTAACAACTCAATTGATTTAAAACTCAAAGAAGCTTTTTATATAAATAAGACCAAACCTGAACTTAACAAACAATTACACCATTATAACACTTTTCTAGCGTTTTAGTTCACACCTTTGATGTTTGTTATCACGTAGTACCCGCTTTTGTATTACATCATACTGTAAATATTTTATTCATTTACTTGTATGCTATATAGTAACTCACGTTCAGTTACTCATTGATTGAAGATGGCATAAGCATGCCGAAACATGTCTCTCAAAAAAGTTGTCTATTTCTTACAATTTGTTGTTTATTTCTCTCTTTTTCAATGAGGAAAACTTCAGTGAGCTAGTTGACTGAAAGTTATCAATAATGGAAATAGTGCAACCCAGAATAGAATTATATCAAATTTGACTTGGTATGTTTCCTACCCTCTCACGGGGGACCAATTTGACATGGTATGTTTTCTACCCTCTCCGGGGGGCCGATTTGACTCGGTATATTTCCTACCCTCTCACGAGGGGCCAATTTGACTTGGTATGTTTCCTACCCTCTCCGGGGGGCGAATTTGACTTGGTATGTTTCCTACCCTCTCACGAGGGGCCAATTTGACTTGGTATGTTTCCTTCCCTCTCACGGGGAACCAATGCTCCAAACATCAGCTTTAGAAAGACGTTACGCTGGCAAATTCACATTATCAGCTTGGTTGATAAAATCAAATTAATTTTCTTTGCTGTTTGTGGACGTTGTTTAGTGTTTTTTAGACCTAACAATTCTTGTCGTATTCTTGAAATAGTGGAGTTGAATACCATCGTTAAAAGACGTGTCCTTAAATTTTCTCAAATGCGCGCAAAGAACTCGTCTTGTTCCATACTGACGAACAAAAAATTAAAAGAGTTTATGAGTTCTGATCTTCTCTTTAAAATTGTTACTCAGATTAAAAGCACTTAGATTGCAATTGCATTACTTCGCTTCTTTCAAGAGTATTACCGCAGCTCATCATTCGTTTCATTTCTTTCCTTTTCGCTTTCGATTTCATTCCCGCGGACTAAAGACTACCCAAGGACTACCCCGTGAATTGTTCACGGTGCTTGATTTCACTCTGATATTTTGGGTCTTAAAAATGCTTGCATTAGCTATTCTTGCTCAATGAAATATCCAAAATAGCAAATTAACTGTCCCTTTATAGCATATTCTCTACCAACAGGTTTCAACAGAGGGAGACATAATTACACCTGCCTGAGCCCACCTCTACCTAAAAAGCTATACATTGTTTAAGGTGAAGCCTGATTTGCACATGTCTTAGCGACAACAGACACTCGCTATGACAAAGTTCGCTGCCCCTGATTAGTTCCATTCCTAAGAGACTTTTAACAACAAGAAAGGGAAGAAATCGGTATCTCTCGACGCACTCCAGATTTCTTATATTCATGGTAGCTGTTAATTGTGAATTAAACTTACTTATACATAACGAGATTGAATAACCTATGACGTTGGGGAAACAAAGAGGTTGCCAATCGTCTGTGAAGATGATGTTATTGCTATTTTAGCTCCAAGACAAGCTTACTCTCTTAAGAAAAGTCATGATATAAAGAAAGAAAATACCTGAGTGTGAATTACGAAGTAGATTTCATTTATGACGCAGCAATCTGCTCGATGACACTAGAAAGGAGTTCAGGATACAATATTTTCACCTTGAAGGCTGCGGCGGTCAGGGCTTAACAGATGAAGTATATTTGAATAATTAGTCATGGTAGATTTCTTAGAAAGAAAACGGAAGTTAGACCAGACGCCGCCCTGCTTTGGCGCGTATGAACAGAATATAATTAAAGTTAAGAGTAACAGAGAGAAGTATAGTTACCATTTACTATTCTAGAGCTTTGTATCATTTAAGGTGCACCCTTAACTCATTTAATCTTGATTGAAGTTCATACTGCTGCCCAGAACATGCTTCGATGTAGGCAAGTGAGTTTTTTCCTGTCCTCAACGCTGACAAAGCAGTTTTAAAAATTTCATGTTCTTTCATTCTTTTCTTCGATTTGTAACCACTTTGTTTTTCTGCTTCTCCGCAGTGTCGTATGGAAAACGAAAAATGAATTTTTTTCTCCGTGACATGCATTGAGCAACTGGAGTTGAATTAGAACAGGTCCTGCGCTGCTGTAATGTCTGCCAGGTGCCAGGTAGCGGGATGAAACTTCTGTAAAGCAAAAAATGGAGAGCCCTAAACTTTCTCAATTTTTCCTTCTTTTATTTTTTGATGCTTGCTTCTTCTTTCTCTTCTGGTTCTTATAATGTCGATTTATACCAACTGAACTCCTACAACTAATTAGTAGTGCGGGAATATTTCTCTGTCTTTTAAGGCTAATTTGCGCTCTTGCATGCTAATCGTGAGTCTTGACTTTTCCTGATACACTTAAAAAGGAAACAAATGAAAGAAGTCTTAACATCCAAAGCTAGTTTATTGGTTAAAATATCCACGTGTCATTTATTTAAAAAATTAAGAAAGTTAGATGCTATTTATCTCCTCTGAGGGTCTCAATGGGGTTAACCAATAGCCGTGTAGCCTTTAGGCCTAAAAATTAGCATTTTGTAACTGCTAGTCGTAAAAAAGGTTAACCGTAACATTTTTCTCTCAAATACAAGGAATTGAAATTAACTGTTAAACTGTGAAATGGCCAACATTTTAACAGTTAGCCGTAAAAGCTATCACCCAATTGAGGCCCTTTTCTATGCAGTTGAGTAATTATAAGACTCAATAAAAATCAATGAAAAGTCTCCCGATTTATGTAATTTTCTACATGTCAATATTAAGTAACTGAATACACCAAGTGGTGACTCCTTTGATAAGGGTGTGATAACCGTTCACACTACAACTATCCCATTCATAGATGTGCTCAGTGTTAAGAGGGGTACAAAGTAACAAAGTATTATCATCTCTGAACCTTTTCTTCCAGTTATAATAAAAACTTAACATGACATCGATTCCTTGTTTATTATTCCGCACGTATGCACTGAATCAGCTTTAATGCCGGAATTATTGTCGAAAGTCGCTTGCTTTTATAAAATCTTATGTTACAACTAACCGGCATTTAGTAGACACAAAATTACCTAAACAGCATACGTAAGGAATTTCTAAAGAAATTGCTATATTTGTACCGAATTCTGGCTTTCCATTCCTTTACTTTTACTAGTTAGATTATTAAAATATCTCTACCCCCAAAGAATTTTTAAGAAATTCTTTAAAGAATACTTAAATGTATCTAGATAATTGTGAGTACGTCACCGTAGAAATCTCCCAAAAACTGAATTTTCATCTAGCGACGCAGTTCTAATATTTTTACACTGAACTTTCTATTTGTAAGAGAGGCTGAGTCTCGCTGCATGCAACAGTTTCGTTATTTTCGTTCAGAGGATTACCTGTAAGAGGTGTAATGGGCGTGTCGCTGGATGGAGGCGGGGCTTGCTCGTTTTTTAACGTTTGGTTAGTTTTTAAAAACCTCTTCCAAGAAAACCAGGAGATAAAGGAACCAAGAATAGTCAACATCGCGGTCTTAAGCATTTCATCTGCGGTTTCTCTTGCATAGAATGACTGTCCGGCAAAAACTGCTATTATTATCAGACCAATTACAATCAGAAAACTAAACGTACATGCAATTAGAGCGGTAGGTTTAGCAAATTTTTCTTCTGGTCGCCCGCTTGTCAAAGAGTAGTATACGTAGGCTGTATAAATGAAGGCAGCATAAGTGAAGTATATTATGAGTGCAACGGTCAAACCCCAAGTTGGGTTAAGCATTATGCCGATTAGCATCCAACAGGAACTGAATATTATAAAGAATGCGTTAAGACAGTATGGCATTCTGGAGAGCGAAACGTGATCATTTGACGTCTTCCCCACATATTCTAAAAATTCTCCAGTACAAGTGCGGTGATGTACGCAGTGCACAAGACCTGACATAAAGAGGAAAAATGCCAATGAAGAATAAACCCATCCAAAAGAGGGAGCATCCCATGGCTTCCTTCTTTCAAGCATCTCAACGGATGTCATTAGAGGAATAAAAAGCAAGAAAGAGAAACTGATATAAATTAACACCGTGTTGAGAATAAGGAAGGCCTTAACTGTGTTCGTGATTCGCCTTTTTTCCCTTGTATTCAAATGTCGACTCTTTACATACAAGAACCAAATATCTTCTATAAATTCTTCAAGCAATAGAACTAACGCTGGACTACCTAACCTAGCAACTAAAGGAGGAAACACCAAAAGTGTTATAATAATATGCAACTTGCTTCCTATATCTGTCATCCCTAACCCGTGGCCCTTGGTAACACATTCTGCTGTGTTCAGCCTTGGATCCCGTATCCCTAGTGATATGGCCAGATCTTAAAGCTGAAGATTAACAACAACTTTCATCAATAGTAAAACGTAAAATGAGTAGAAATAAAGGAACAGCTCTTCACATGTAAACAGTTGGTTACAGTGATAGCAGACATCGTCAACAACAAAATCTTTTGTAACAATGAAAGAGAATCGTTGAAGCAGGAGACAACCTCAGGATTTTCTCTTTGGGCATTTACGGGTAAGGTGCCTCCAGATGTTTCAGTTCTTCATATTTTCACCTTCTCCCACAAAGCGCAATGCAATTTCCACGCAAAGGATTGAAGGAAATAATTCAGAGCTCAACTAATGCTCGATTAAATCTCACCGATAAGGATTCGCCCACAAGATTAATTTCTCTCGTCGTGGAGGAATAAAAACGAGGACTGCCGATTTACCTTCCTAAAGGCGTACAAGAGCTATGAATTTTTATTTTTCTCCCCTTAGAAAGACATGGGACTTTCGGCGATACTTTGATTGTTAATCAGTTTTAACTCGTGTTCCTCGAAAGACGGACAATTTTTCACTTACTGAAGCGGGAACTCTTTCAATCATGTCTCCTATTGCCTTCCTTCTTCCATCCTCTTTCTTTGAAACATTGCAGCAGAATTGTGGAATCGTTATGTCCAAGGCTTGAGTCCTAGGTGTTACAAGAATAGATCCGAGGGAAGCAATTTGCAGGTAGTATACTGGAAGAGCAACATTCAGACAGGATAAGCTCCAAGTGTACTCTGCCACGAGGTTTTCCGTTTTGTTGGGACCATAAAGATTAACAAACACACGGACAGAGGAAGGCCTCTTGGCTGGATATAGGGCTGACTCGATGTTAAAACTGTTGTCTGACTTTGCTAAGCTGTTATAAAGCTGCTCATAGGTATGGATGCATGAAAGAGAATTGGTCGAATCGTCACAATTATCACTGAAATCTGCTCCAACACCGTTCTGAGCAACGAACAGCACTAGTTGGATAAGAGTAACTGCAACAGCCCTGAACAACAGAGGGGACATGTTTGATTATCTCTCTTGATTTTCTTTCTTTTCTGTATGGTTTTCTGAAAGTAAAAGGCAATATTTAGCCATTTAATAGAATGTATAGACCATTAGGACCATTATATATATATATATATATATATATATATAACAAGTTAAAAGGCCTCGATATATAAGCGAAATAGGCAACATAGGATCCAGGACAGTGCTCGACAATGAAGGAGCGATTACAGTAGCAAATGGACTACTCAAGTTACGTACATATGGATTTTAAAAAAGCAATCACGAAGAAACTAGGTATTGACGACCGGGTCGAAGTTACCGCCCAGAGGGAAGCGTTCGTAACACTTAAAGACCATTAAGACAATTTCTTAAACCGACTCACTTGTCGTTTGATCAACCCATCAAAACAGGAAATTGGAAAAGTAAGCAAGAAAATTCTCGAAAATATTAACCAGAAATTTGTAAATACAACAGGCGTTAATCAAGGGAAGAACACATCCTCTGTGCTGCAGTGGTTCAAGAACTTGCCAAATAAATGCGAATCTGCTTTCATCAGCTTCGATGTTGTAGAATTCTACCCCTCAATAACGGAAGATCTACTCGGACGTGCCCTCGACCTCGTGTCTAACTACATAAACATCTCCCCAGATGATCGTAAAATCGTCCTACTTGCTAAGGAATCACTACTATTTAGCAATGAGACCCCATAGCAGAAGAAAAACTCCAACGGACTTTTCGACGTCACCATGGGAAGTTATGATGGAGGGGAGACATGTGAACTAGTCGGCTGCTACCTCCTATCACAGCCTGCGACTATACCAGAAATTAACATCGGACTTTACCGTGACGACGGCCTTGCAGTTATAAACCAGACTCCCCAAAAAGTGCAGAGAATTAAGAAACAGATTTGCACGGTATTTTCCCAAAACAATCTTAATTACCATCGAAGCAAACAAGAAAATCATCAACTTTCACGATGTAACGCTTGACCTGACGACCGGCAGATTCGGACCCTATTCAAAACCAGCAACTACCCCTCTATACGTACACATCAAGTCTAGCCACCCACCTTGCATACTACGAAACATCCCCGAAGCAGTTAATAAAAGACTTTCTGAAGTCTCATCTGACGAAGACATGTTTGACAAAGCCGCACCTCCCTACCAAGATGCGTTACACAAGAGTGGCTACACATACAAGCTGAACTTGACTGAACCGGAACCGCAACGACCGCAATACCAAACCAAAAGGCAAAGAAACATAATTTTGTTTAACCCACGATTTCACAGAAACGTCCAGACCAACATTGGCAGAGCGTTCATTAACCTTATTGACAAGTGCTTTCCAGTCACCCACAAACTAAGGAAAATTTTCAATAGAAACACCATTAAACTGAGCTACTCATGCACACCCAATATGAAACAGATCATAGACGGGCATAACAAAGCCACAATCAGGAACGCAAAAATGTCCGAAGAAAGCCGCCCCCCAAAATTGTGCAACTGCAGAAACGAAAACGAATGCCCTTTAGGAGGGAAATGTTTGCAAAACGAGGTTGTCTACCAAGCCACAGTCGCTACCAGGGAAGAAACTGAAACGTACGCTGGCCTCACAGCGACAGATTTTAAGACTAGATGGCACAACCACCGAATGTCGTTCAACCACGAGAGACGGCGAAATGACACAGAGCTGAGCAAGTACCTGTGGAAACTCAAGGAGAAGAGGGAAGACTATTCGATTTCATGGAAAATTATTGCTTGGGCTAGAGCATATTCCAATGCCACAAAACGTTGTAATTTATACCTCACTGAGGAATTTTTTATCTTGTCTTATCCACATGAAGCCTCTTTAAACAAGCGAAGTGAAATAATATCCAATTGTAGACATCGGCGAAAATATATTCTCAAGTATTCTTAACGGTATTATTGGCGCGCGCACAGTTTTCATTGTTTCCAAGATTTGAATTTTTTAAACAATATCATGTGATCACGTTGCTTAGTTATAGTTAACCGTAACGATGCCTCAGTGTGTATGGAGTTTGACTGAAGAGTGGATCAACTTTTGTTGGTCTACGAAACAGGCTGTATTAAAATCCATATGTGCGTAACTTGGGTAGTCCATTTGCTACTATATATATATATATATATATATATATATGCAGTAAATGGATTGAACCCGGGGGTAACATGTGGAGGTGTAGTCTGATCGTCCGGGTGAGTGTAGTTCTGAGAAGGACTGTTGTCGGTGGTAGTGACTGATGTTTCGACAACCTGTGCGGAAGTCATCATCAGAGTCAAGTGAATGATTGTTGTCAGTAGAATGTTCTTATTCCAGTTCGTGTGAAATGATCGGTTGGTTTTGCCGTGATGTTATTGGCTGTAAGACTCAAGTGACGTAACTCGGTCGTGATTGGTCTGTTTCGATCTGTCGGTAAAGTTAGGTCGTTCTTTTTCGGTCGTTTGTGATGTTTATGTCGTGAACGAGTCGTTTGTATGGAGCGGGTAGTCGTTGACATCTGTTTAGGGGAGTCTGTTCTAAGTTAGTAAACCAGCTTTCCAGAGTCAGTCGTTGAAAATAGTCAGTGCTGTAGGTTAGGCATTGCGCAGAGTCCCAGTCAATGTTGTGGTTAGTAAGTCGATGGTGTTCAGAAATGTGATTGCTGACATCACCTTTCCACGTCGCCCGTCTGTGTTCAGTCAGTCTTGTTGTGAGGTTTCTGCCAGTCTCACTGATGTAGGAGGCTTGGCAGTCGGAACAATTGATCTTATAAATCGTTCCCCGTCTGTTCCTCGGCTCGTCCTCGTCTTTAACGTTGGTTAGTAACTGACGTAGTGTGGTGATGGGTTTGTGGGCGACGCGGATATTGAAGGGTAGTAAGATACGTGAGATGTTTTCAGATATGCCTTTTATGTACGGTATGGTTGCTGTAGTCGTAGGGGTTGCGGTGTCGTTTGTCTCGGTAGTGGTAGTGGGTCGGTGAGTGTTTCGGCTGTATGTCATACAGTTTACCAGAGAAGTCGAAGAAAATGGCAAACTTCCTTTTCTAGACTGCCTGGTAAGCCACAACGACAACTCATTACGGACGACAGTTTACAGGAAACCGACACACACCGACAGATTACTAGACAAGTCATCCTGCAACCCTACATCTCACAAAGCCACAACTATCAGAACTCTAACACGACGCGCACAACTAGTATGCGACTCGACAGACAGCTTATCCGACGAGAACAAATACCTTCACCGTGTTTTTACGAAGAACAACTACAACAACGACTTCATCCGACGAAACACTCACCGACCCACTACCATTACCGAAACAAACGACACCGCAAACCCTACGACTACAGCAACCATACCGTACATAAAAGGCATGTCTGAGAACATCTCGCGCATCTTACTACCCTTCAATATCCGCGTCGCCCACAAACCCATCACCACACTGCATCAGTTACTAACCAACATTAAAGACAAGGACGAACCGAGGAACAGACAGGGAGCGATTTATAAGATCAATTGTTCCGACTGCCAAGCCTCCTACATCGGTGGGACTGGCAGTAACCTCACAACAAGACCGACTGAACACAGACGGGCGACGAGGAAAGGTGATGTCAGCAATCAAATTGCTGAACACCATCGACTTACCAACCACAACATTGACTGGGACTCTGCGCAATGCCTAACCTACAGCACTGACTATTTTCAACGACTGACTCTGGAAAGCTGGTTTACTAACTTAGAACAGACTCCCCTAAACAGATGTCAACGACTACCCGCTCCATACAAACGACTCGTTCACGACATAAACATCACAAACGACCGAAAAAGAACGACCTAACTTTACCGACAGATCGAAACAGACCAATCACGACCGAGTTACGTCACTTGAGTCTTACAGCCAATAACATCACGGCAAAACCAACCGATCATTTCACACGAACTGGAGTAAGAACATTCTACTGACAACAATCATTCACTTGACTCTGATGATGACTTCCGCACAGATTTTCGAAACGTCAGTCACTACCACCGACAACATTCCTTCTCAGGACTACACTCACCCGGACGATCAGACTACACCTTGACATTTCATTCCACACTTACCCACAATCAGGAAAATCCGAATATGAAAGTCCGCTCCAATGCATTCGCAATCACAGTATTTCAAACAGATTCCACGCTGTATGGCTGCAGGGTTTTATCAATGAATGATAATAAGCTTGAAAAAAAAGGGGGATGCAAGCACGCACACACAAACAGACTCACCTTGATCTAGTCTTGGTCCGTAGCTGACAAATTACGAACCTTGGTTAAATGACAGATTCCACTCTACACCTTTATAAGCATGAGAAGACACGCAGGGCTTGCACCGTAAGTACATCTAAGGGCTCCATACAATTCCTTATAATACTATTATAAGGAATTGCATGGAGCTTTTTTAGCATTGGTCGAGGCGCGGCGGGTGTTGTCATGTATGATCCTCGCAAGGATCATACGTGACAACACCCGCCACGCCACCACTAACGCTAAAAAGCTCTATACAATTCCTTATAATAAAATTATAAGGAATTGTACGAGGCTCTCCGGGATCTTACAGTGCAAGTCCTGTGTGTCTTCTCATGTGTACAATCAGTAATTCTAAAGAAAAATGCTGAGCTTCCGTCCGTAGTCTAGTTTTCCTTACTGAAATTAATTAACCTTCACCTTGAAAAAATCTTGGGTATTCAAGTCAGAGCTTTGATTGTTATCGATCAAACTTGCCGGCGTTTATTTGCCTGACTAACTTCGCCTGATAACTGGCCCAGGTCCGGGCCACAGGGGCCCGTTTCTCGAAAGTCCCGGTAACTTAACGGGCCCGTAAAGCTGTTCTGTTTTCATTGAAGATGGGGATTTCAAAAGTTTTGAAAATGATACAATAAAACTACGAGCTAAAGAAACAAAATGGACTGGTTTGGGAGCCAGACCCTGCTCTCCTATCCTTTAAATTTTGATTTTAAAACATGGCTTCGGGCCCGTTAAGTTACCGGGACTTTCGAGAAACGGGCCCCAGGACCTGCGCTCACTTATGAGGTATCGAGTTGAACACTCCAAGAGAAATTCCATATCAACGCGCGAACATGTATTATTCTCTATTTATCTGCTGATACTTTTAAGGTCGATTTTGTACCAACTGAATGCCTGCAACCAGCTAGTAGTGTGGAAAAAATTGCTCCCTTCATTTAAGACTTTTTTGAACTCGTGTATGCTTAACGCGAGTATTGGCTTTACCAACTACATTTGATGGGAACAAATCAAAGTGGTTTCGACCATCCAGAGTGATTATAAGTTTATTTGTTAACGTATCCAACAGTCATTTAATAAGAAATTAGTAATGTTAGTAGTTATCGACATCAACTGCTTACGGGTTTCTATGAGAGTCTTAATGGAGTTAACCATTAATAATAATAATAATAATAATAATAATAAAGAGTATTTCTATAGCGCACAACTCCAATAAACTGTCCGTGGCGCTTTACAACAAATAAAAATGAATTATAAACAAACTACATTTACTGACATTCACTAACAAACATTTTAAAAAGATAAGTTTGCAAAACGCTTTTAAAAGTGTCAACAGAAGAACTCCTACGTATTGAAAGTGGCAAAGAGTTCCACAATCTAGGAGTACATACTGCAAACGATCGATCTCCATAAGTTCGCATTTTTGAAGTTGGCTCTACAAGGTCGTCATTACTAACAGATCGCAAAGAATACGAGCTCTTACGATAAGTTAAAAGATCAGACAAATACGACGGGGCCTTATCGTTAAGAGATTTATAAACTAAGAGAATAATCTTAAAAACAATATGATGCCTAATAGGAAGCCAATGCAGATCAATTAAAGTCGGAGTAATATGATCGAATTTCCTAGTCATACAAACTAGACGCGCAGCAGAGTTCTGAACAGATTGTAATTTAGCAATAAGGAACTTAGGAAGTCCATAAAGGAGAGAGTTACGGTAGTCAAGTTTAGAGGTGACAAAAGCATGAACAACCATTTCAGTGGTTTCGCCGGTCAAATACTTTATAATTTATAACCATTAGCCGTAAAACGGTAATGAAAGCAATCGTGTTGCCGTTAAAGCGTAAAAATTAACAACTTTTGCCAGTTAGTCGTAAAAAAATCGGTTAACCTTTAATATTTTTCTGCTAAGTATAGGAAAAGTAAATTAACTGTTAGCCGTAATAGCCAACCGTTAGCATTAAAAGCCCTCATCCCATGGATCATCCTCTGCCGATAAACTTGAGTAATTTCGATTAGTTCAACACAAATAAGTACTTCTTACACGATTAAACGTTCTCTGGATTTACACATTTTGCTTAGTTCCAAAAAGATTCCTATTTACCCACATGCTAATATTAAGCAATTGAATATAGGAAATGGTGATTCCTTTGATAACAGTGTGACAGCCGTTCAGAATGCAAACATAAAATTAAGAGATCTTCTCAATGTTAAAATGATATTTTCTCAAAGAGGTACCAAGTAACACTATAGATTATCATCTTTGCCGCTTTCCATCCTCGCCAGTTTAATGGCATCGATACCTTGTTTTTGACTCCTTAGGTATAACGGAAAACAGCTTTGATACAGGTATTATTGTCAAGGAAAGTCACTTTTCTTTTTTAACTTTCATATAATTAATAACCTGCCTGTGGTGAGTGGACTAAATAGCATACTTTCCGAACTTTGAAAGAAGTTGGTATTTTGTTTGTCTGCTTGTCGCTGAATGTGTAAATAACAACCTGCATTTATAATTCTACTTGCGTCGACGGAATCGGCCCGTGTAGTTGCTCCTGCCTGATTGGTTTTAATGGAACCGTTCCATTAAACAATAGATCATTTCTTGATCCGGCCTTTCTGTGAGCAAGATATTGATGAATGCGAAGTTACGAAGCCACTAGTTCCTTGTAACGCTACAGGAACAAAGAACTGTTCTAACTTTGTGGGCGGCTGTAGCTGTGATTATAAACAAGGGTTCTTTGGAGAGCTGTGTCAGTATGACTTTAGTTCGTATTGCGAACTGGAAGAACCTTGCCAACTGAAAATGGCGGTAACTGTTCAGACAATGCAACAGCTTTTAGCTGTTCTTGTCCTGAGGGGAATTGTAACCGTCGGTAATAAATATTGTCCTGAAGATTAAAACGCTCGGCCTCGTAAAATTGTTTGTACCTTTAATCACTCCTTAAGGTTCCTTGTTACATCGCCTTCCGTTTCCGTTTAACCTTTCCGTTTATGTAGGACGAGTAAAACCGTTGACAACAAGATCCTTAAAACAATTTAACGCCCTGAAAATCGTTTAGGTTGGCCGAGGTGCAACCTTGTCTCGAACAGTGAAGACATGTGTCACTTGTTCGAGCAAAGACTGGTAACAAAATTCAACTAAAAGCTGCTGCAAAAGTCTAATGTGACAGCATTAACAGGTATGATGGGACATTGTGTGAGAACGATATTCATGAATGCAAAGACGAGCCATGTATGAACAACGGAACATGCCTTGATAGCCATGTAAACTCCACCAGTCGTATGTTCCCGGGTTATAATTGTAACTGCACTATCGGTTTTGAAGGAGAGCGATGTGGAAAGAAAATCGACCCGTGTGAATCTGATCCTTGCAAGAAAAATTCTATGTGTGAGAGGTTGGCTTACAACAAGTATCGGTTTAAATGTACACCCGAGTATAAGGGACAAAACTGACCTGTTTTCCAAGCATGTTACAGCAATCCATTCCAGAATGGAGTTACTTGTAAAGAATTCTACAAACCTAATAATTATTCCTACACATGTTCATTCGGGTTCTACAGACGAAATTGCGCATGCGTGAGAAGATGGCTCTCCGATGCCTTTGCAGAGGTGCCTCACATGTCGGGGCCAACCTTCGCACGCATGCCACTCCGGCGTCAGACATTTCCCAGAGTCGTGCTTTAAATCCCGACGTCCTCTGTGTCTAGTGCACCTGGGAAAAAATTTAAGCTCGCTGGCATGCGTAACAGAGATGTGGCATGCGTGAGAAGATGGCTCCCCGATGCGTTTGCAGAGGTGCCTCACACGTAGCGGCCAACCTTCGCACGCATGCCACTCCGACGTCAGACATTTCTTAGAGTCGTGCTTTGAATTCCGAAGTTGCCAGGGTCTAGTGCACCTAGGAATAAAATTTCAGCTCGCTTGCATGAGTAACAGAGATGTGGCATGCGTGAGAAGATGGCACCCCGATGCGTTTGAAGAGGTGCCTCACATGTAGCGACCAATCTTTGCACGCATGCCACTCCGGCCTCAGACATTTGCCAGAGTCGTGCTTTAAATCCCGACGTCACCAGGGTCTAGTGCACCTGGGAATAAAATTTCAGCTCGCTGGCATGCGTAACAGAGTTATGGCATGCTTGAGAAGATGGCTCCCTGATGCTTTTGCTGAGGTGCCTTACATGTAGCGGCCAACCTTGGCGCGCATGCCACTCCGGCGTCAGACATTTCCCAGAGTCGTGCTTTGAATCTGGAGGTCCCCGGGACTAGTGCACCTGGAGATAAAAAGAACGTCACCGACTACTCTTCACCACACTCCTGTAGAAAGAACGCGATTTACGTGAATTTGAACACAGAAGGGAAGTGTTTCTGCAACTGTAATGAAGGATTTGGTAATTTAAACTGTAGTGGCTTGTTGAAGTTCTGCGATCTAGACCCATTCACCAATGGAAGGTGTGTTCCATTCATGGACACTTTTCAGAGCGTATGTAACAGAGGTTATACACAAGTGACATGTACTGAGCTCATCAACAAATGTGATTCGAATCTTTGTCAAAACCGTAGCAAGTGTACCGCTACTGACGGCTCATTTCGCTTCGAATGTAAGTCTGCTTTCCTCTACTTTGGTTTCCCTTTTCAGATTTCAACAAAAAGCTTCACTTCCCTCTATTATTTTGCCAGACGACGGTTATTTGTTATGTTTTCCTGAAAAATTTTGCGCGAAAAATTGGCGCATGGTGTGCCACAATCGTGTCCTTCAGCATCATACTGTTATTTATGTAACGTAGCTATGGTGCGAGAGGGCCTCTTAAATTATTCTGTAGAATCACACCCATGAGTTATTGCGATTACAATCATGGTTATGATGCTACAAGTCTCGCAAAATTATATCCATGATTTAAAGTGCCTTAAATCGTCATTATGATTATGCGTATCTTATGAAACCGGTGCCACATAATGCGGTTCAGAGTCAATCATGGTTATGATGGTACAAGTCTCGCGTCATAAAGTGTGAGGTTTTCTATCAATGATTTAAAGTGACTTAAATCATGGTTATAATGAGTATAATGTGAAACTGGTGTCGCATCATACGGTTTAGTCTTGCATCATGGTTCATGATGATCTGAGAGTCATGATTGCAGGGCCAACCAGAGCATATCACGATAAGTTTAGAGTCATTCTAATTATGATTCACAAAAGTATGAGTATGCTCAACGGTTACGAAGAAAGGTCAGTGATCCTTTTCTAAAACAAAGAATTCCTTGGATGGTGAGCAGCACAAGAGGATCCGGATTTCTCAGGTAGGTTCGTGTCGTTACTGACTCAGCTATCGGTGCAAGTGATATCTAAACATATTAATTTAAATCTCGCATTGTTTGCTGTTACTTTTTTATATATCTTCTAAAACTTAACGTTTCATTGTTACATTTTCCTCTTCCGTACAGCCTTGTTCAACTTTTCCTTATGGAGTTTCAGCAACCTTAGCGTACGATGCTCAGGGCCTGGACTCCAACTACAAGAGACATTTTTTCAAAGATTTTTTTTGCTGTGTTCGTTTAGTTTGTTTGTTTGTTTGTTTGTTTTTTGATAATTCTTTCTTGGAGTGGTTTTCAGATGTTTTCAAATCGACCATTTAGAGGGATCTGGAAGACTATTCAAACACCGTAACTTTCCGGACGTTCTGTCGCGAGCTGAGATGTATATGAGGGCCTCAATGGGGGCGGGGGGGGGAGGGTCACGTTGACGGTTGACGGTTAAATTTTAGACCATTTCATGGTTAACGGTTAATTTTTTAGAATGTCGTTTATAATACGAATATGGCATAATTGTTTTATTAAAAAAACGCCCCCAAGATATTAGACAAATCTTCTCGACTTTATTTTGTAAGGAGAAACCGGATGTTATAACGTACAGATATTAGATTATGGTATATTGACTCTTATATCATAATGGCTAAGCCAATAAAAAGTCTTGAATTTCATTATCCAATGAACCAGTTTTTAATAACAGGTGTTATTAAAAAATGACTACCGTTTAACTACACCGGAATTGTTTCCACACCGGAAGTCAGTTCTGTCGCTAACCAGGTTTACTCGCGACTAGAAGTTAAAGGACTTACATAAATGTATTTTTGTGATATATCAAAACTTTTATTTATATACAACAGAACTTCAACTTTAACTTTACTTTATCAGGCACTCAGGTTTTAGTTACAATATTAACATAAAAAAACAGAAAAGGATACATATGTAAAAAATTTAAAGATAACAGTATTCTATAGTTCGTACATGGAGGCTAAGAGAACCGCGAGGTTATCGAGTCAGCCTCCATCTCGTTTGCATTCACTTAGATGAAACTGGGAGTAGCGGGAAGGATTACTGAATAAAAAGCTAGAAGAATTGTGGATGACTTAAGTTTGAGAGAACTTGAATGATAGATCTTTTGGCACTTTTGATTTGTGGAAACTTAGGTTTGGTATTGCTGATATTGAATAAAGTTTTTAACACTTTTAGAGAAAGCAAATTGATTTAGGTCTAATAACTTGTATGGCAGTTCATGCCAAAGATCAATGGCCATGCAGCAGAAATTGAACCCAATTAAGGCAGAGTCAGTCGTTCAGTTGTTGATGAAGGATATCTGAGATATTTGACGGCTAACATTGGTTTGCTTATTTGACAGTTGACGGTAAAAATGTTGTGTTTTTGACGGTTGACGGTTAACCCCATTGAGATCCTCATATATTCTGTTGGTTATAAAGTTCCTTGTCCATATGCACCCTCCAAGAATTTTTAATTCAGGTTTCTCTTTTTCGTAATGCACGTCATTTGTGATTTTTTATGTCCTGCTCCGAGAAAGCTTCCCGCTTGGAGTCACCCTTTCATAGCTTAATGAATAAAAGGGGCGAGTTTCTAAAGAAACTGTGGTGCTGTGACGGTGGGACTAACAAGGTAGTTTGGTTTTATCAACTGAGTTGATAATGTGAATTGGCCACCGTAAAGAGTTTCAAAGCTGACGTTTCCAGCGAGCGTTAGCCCTTCGTCGGAGCGAATCATCCGCTCTGACGAAGGGTTAACGCTCGAAACGTCAGCTTTGAAGCTCTTTACGGTGGCCAATTCACATTATCAATTCAGTTCATAAAGCCAAAATTACCTTTCACAGCTCAGCTTAGATTCATCACATCGTTGAAAAGAGGGTCACCCAAGGATCTTCCTTTGGTTAAAGAAGTGTTAGCTGATACCCAGCTTCTATCTTTTTGCAACAAAAACTGAAACATTTAATTGGTAATGATTATTCTCAGCTTCTCTGAAGTATGGTATTCGAGATTTTAAAGGCAGGAAACTTGTTGCGATGCGTCATGGATAAGGAATATCAATTGATTCATTCAAGTCTTCCCATTGAAGAAATGGTTGCACTCAACACCTATATGGAGATCACCTCAATAACAAAACTCTTGTGAGTCACAAGTTCCTGGTATCTAAGATGAAGATGAACAGCTAAGAACCTGCGTACACTATACCTTTCTTGCTGATGGACTCTGATATTTTCATTCAGTCGTGGTGGAGGGATCGTTTCTTACCTTAGCACAGCTTCTTTTGTAACAGATATAATAACACTCCAGTAAAGTAAAACAGGCTTTCGAAAATATATATCTTATTAACCAAGCGCGAGAGCCGTACTGGGAGAATATCGGCCCGAGGTCTTGACAGTACGGACCGAGCGCAGCGAGGTCCGTACAAAAAAGACCGAGGGCCAATATTCTTCCAGTACGGTCCCGAGCAAGCTTGGTTAATAACAGATTTCTTTTACGACTGAAGTTCAGAGGGACACAAGTGCGGTATCATTCGGGACCATTCGGGACAGTGCCCGGTCCAATACCGAGAGAATATTGGCCGGCAATAGAGCATTTTGATTGGTTGATTTTAGTTATTGGCCCTCTGACTGCCCGAGTCGTGTAATAACACTAAGTTATCGATTTGCATTGTTTAGCCACCTCTTGTTTTGTTACGTGACACCTGTGTGCGTCCGTCGCGCGTTACCGACACACGCAGGATTGAAAACACAAGTTGAAAAATTTAAAGAAAATTCTTACTCAAAGCCAGATATTTCAAAAGAAATCAAATCCAAATCCTTCCCAAACCGTTCCTAGCTCTTCTCTAATCCCAGTATCATGGTCACTGAGCCTCGGACTCTCCCATGTGTACGTTTAGGACCGAGGAAAAGCTTCAATTGAACGAGAATCGCGTTAATCACAGTTTTCAGAAATCAAACTAACATAACGCGGGGTGCTTTGCAAGTGAGACGTTACGGTCAACCGTCTTAAACTTATTTTCTGACGAAGACTCTGCGAAAACGTTCTGTAATATTGTTATGACCTTCGCCCCCTCCCTCCCCTCCCTCCCCTCCCTCCCCTCTCTCATTTGTGGTGAATTGCCAGTCAACTTTCTCTCACGGTACTCCATTATAATCTATCGCCGACGATTGATCAACCTTCGCTCCCCCTGAAAACCATGTGATCCTCCTGAAATCCTTCTTACCCCCCACACTCTCCCTCAGGCGACATTTTATTACTGGTACGTAAGGTCACAGTTTAACTGCAGACTCTGCGATCTCCTTTCTCTCAAACTGGAACCAAGTCCATGCTACGGGGCTCTTCGGCGAGGAAGTGAAACAAACAACCCCCTTCTCCCTGATAACTAATCCTTTGTGAACCAATCAGCTGCTGTGTGGTTGTGTCCTTTATGAGCAAAGAATGGCTCTAAGTTTTCTCTTCCTACTGGAAAGAAGAAGGAAGTAAGTTGTTTCCATTTGGCTGGAATTAAATCATTTTGCGTAAAAACCTTCTTTTCATATGTCCAAAGCGAGCCGGTCGACAAAATTCAGCGGATATATAGATGATTTGGACGACAATTATTTTGAAGGCAAAGGAGATTCAGTGCTAACTGCTGTTTTATTATCAGTACCTATTCTGACTCTTTCCCTTCTGCAATTTTTAATGCTGTTCTTTGTTCCAGTCAAAATCTGATCGCACAGCTATATCATCTCACTAAGTATAAGTACATTCTCGTCTCTGCCAGTTTACTCTTTCGAGAACGAAGTGCTCACATTCTTAGTCAACGGCCATAAGGGTTCAGTTATTAACATGGACGACACGTAACGACCGCTTGTAAATTACGCGAGATGAAATATTTTTTCTGCGAGACATGTTCCGCAGTATGTTCACGATAGCTTGTCGAATGTGTCTTATCTTCCAGCAATAAATGATAGGCCGGGTTCAAAGATGAGTTAAGATACTTGAGAGACAGAGTGTAAAGGACAAAAAATTGTCAAAGCGGAACAGGTGCCATTGGTTCTACAAGCAGCAATGGCTGTAGAAAAAGGCAGATAAACTAAAAACATCCTATATCCGTAGAACATGTCAACTGCAGATTTAATTTGGGCAGAAAGGTTTGTCATTTCACCAGTTTGGGCAACTTCTTGTAGCCGCACGGACTGAATATGATTCTTGTGCCGTCGAACAGTTCATTATATTTTGAGTAATTTTAGTTCCTTAAGCTGCAGAAACCCTCAGTAACAAGGAGTCTTATGAAGTAGAAAGTCTAATGACATAGAAAATAATGCCATTACACATCTGAGCTGGCACGAAATTAATAAGACCAAAGGGAATAATTCGGCAAGTTGTCTCTCTGAGTGAAACGAAAGCAGTTTGGATTTACTTATGTACGTTTGTTATGTTAATGTAGTGAATGAGACGTTTGTATGGAGCAGGTAGTAGTTGACACCTGTTTAGGGGAGTCTCTTCTAAGTTAGTAAACCAGCTTTCCAGAGTCAGTCATTGAAAGTAGTTGGTGCTGTAGGTTAGTCAATATTGTGGTTCATAAGTCGATGATGTTCAGCGATGTGATTGTTGACATCACTAAACCAACTATGGCGATTAATGATGAATAATTTCGTAGAAACAGACAAACAGTCAAACTTAAAATATTTAGGTATTCGTCAGCACTTACCTACAGCCTGAGATTATCAGTCCTACTGAGATACTTTCGCTTTGGTTTCCAATCCTAGAGCTGACTGGTGAATTTCAGTGGGACTCATTGATGTCCCCTTCGTAAGAAGAATCACCTCGAGCTCGCTCTTCCAGGGGTAGATGGAAACCATTTATCTACACGTCGAATTATATCGATTTTAAGGTACAAGGTCGCGCTAGTCCTACGTAATGGTGTATGACGCATATGCACGCATCGTTGATGCGCACGCAACATGACGTTTGCATACAGTGCATTATCACTTCAGCAGCAAAGTTCCTGTCGAGTCTAGCTGCAAGGTTTCAAACCCTTCGAGATTGTTTTTCCGCGCCATCCCGGTTGAAATGGACCTTTCACAACTCAAATTGGGAACTAATATGCTAAATACAATGAATACGTAGCTCTGTCAAGCGATGCCGGAAACTGATTAGCTGTGGAGCTCATGATACTTTAATCCCAAACTTGGGATAGAAGCTAGTGTTGCTCTCTGGTTTCTCTCTGCTACGCCACGAGAAACTCTTACGCTTCTCTCGTGCTCTCAAAACCTCCCGCTAGCGTCCATAACTGGATATACGCATGCCAAGCATGAACCAGTTCTGAAATAAGGGGGAAACTAAAAGAGACTTCAATAACCGCTCATAATATGCTGTAGAGAAAGAGCGGAAATCGAAAATTAAAATGATAATGATGCATTTATATGGGCAAGATATTGACATTCCTCTGTGATTGTTTTCGACAAGGCTAAGTTTGTATTTCGCTAGGGAAGACAAATTTTCTTTTCCTTTAATAATCGCTGAGGATAAGAGTTAAATTACCCAGTTAACAAATTTAGTTAATTTTCCATAGACATCTGTTGGGCCTCTACAGATTCTGACGAGGTGTTCCTGTCATCTGTCGTACTTTTTATGTCAACTTTGGCTTTCTTCTTTTCCTGCAAATTGTTTCAAAGATGTATGTCATCGTTTTGACTTGGTTTGGTTTTCTTTTTCAATGTAGTTTGTAATTCGCATTTCTGACACATTGTTGAGGTACAAGGGAAACTCTGATGGATAAAAACATTTCGGTAAGAGATTAAATGCAGTTTTTGACGGCAGAACACGTACTTTTCTGTTAAAGATTTTTACTCTTCCCGACAACGCAAGTCTTCTTTTCATTTCCCTCCGTTTGAGAATCCTGAGAGCCTGCCGAGGGTTGGCATACACTGGTGTCGACCATCCGTCCTGTAGTTCTGCTGGGGGCAGCAGAAATTTGCCTCGGGAATCAACGACAGGAAACTGATATAAAAACAAAGCATCTTTCAAAAAAGTATTTTACATACAGATTCCCATCTGTCGGAGGTGTTTTTTTTTTTTTCAAGGAGGAAACCTGTACGTGTGTTATTGTTTATAAGGGTGCGTTAATCAGTCCATAGAGTGGACAGAAAAAAAAGTGAAACTGTAGATAAATAACTACACGTTTAACGCATATTTAACTTATTTGCTAGATGGACCTCTATTCAGATGTAAAATCTCATTGTTCTCTACCGGTTAACACTACCTTTGATTCCAAAGTTTGCGCTCGGCTTTCAGTTTTCACTGGATTGGCTGTCTTGACATTACACTCTGAAAAATACACACAAACGAAATTTGATTTTCGGCTCCAAACACCGAGTTTCAGCTTTTTTAAAGCTCGAGAAAGAGCAGCTTGAGCTATACTGCAAATAGTACTTTAATATAAAGGACAATGGTCTGAGTTGGGGAAATAAAAAACGATTTCCTAGCTACGTTAAACGAACCTTCGTTTTCCATGCTGACAAGGAATTCAACACAGTTATTGTGTCATAGAGGATAAGCGCACGCGCACTTGGTAGAAATCTTAAGCCCCGCGCCTGAAAAAGATTGAAAACCGTTATATTTCCACGGTTCGCCCACCGTTCACTCTAGTCCGGATAAATTCTTAACTTTACTGCAAAACAATGGCTTGGTAATCTTGTGTGACGTAGATACTGGATACGGAGTTTATTCAAACTTGGAGAGACAAAAGTATAACGAGCGTTTACTCTTACAATTTTTCTGACTACTTGATATTTGAAGATTACCCCTGCACACAGCTTAAAGACGTTAAAATTGTGAATCTTACAAGTTGTTCCTTTGACAACAAGGCAAGCAACACTAATATTCGCGGCAAAACTTAGGAAAATAAGTCTATCGTGAAGTGGGCTCTTCGCTTTCCCAGAAAATCAGAATGCTAAATTCAGTATTATTGATTCCCTTATACATCATCTGTTGCCATATGATGCTTGCTTACAGCTTAAACAATATATTCCATTTTCCCATGTGTTTGTTCAGAAAACAGTGTAGTCACCCGGCAGTCATCTCCTCTTGTTCTTTCAAGAACATGGAAGACTTCAAAGAGGTGAGAACATCACTAGCGCACGAGCCGAATTTTGTCCTTGCCTTATTTTGACGTCATCTATAATCTATAATTGAACAGACGGTTTACGTCAAGTCGCCCGGAACCTGAGTCGTGTCGCCCGAAAAAAAAAAGTCAAGTCACCCGGCCAAACAAATACTTGAAAGATCAAATAACAAAGATAAAATATCTCTAAATGTGTAACCTTTATTGTTATATTTGAGTATTTAGCCTTCTGTGCACATTTGTGGCACTAAACTAGCTACAACTATCAGTCAGAAAAATCAATGACATTTCTACCTAATAATTATAGTAAGTTTCCTTTTCACCCTCTGTCAATACTTTATAATATAAAACATCTTTTGACAGTTTTTTAAGTGAATGAGTGCATTATTATGGACTACTTGTGGGAGGAACCACTGACACAGGGACATGACAATGATGAAGGCAATAGTCACTAACACTTCCTAACAGTGTCCGCCGCACAGTCCCAAGTCCTCGACTTCCCATCACAATGTGATTTGCATTTTCTTTATTTGCGGTGTGACATATAACCTCTCCAGCTCTGCCAATTTCTGTGATCAGCTTGAAGTTATACTACAAACAGAGAACAAACCAAAATAATGAAAAAAAAAAAAAAAAAAAGATAAATAAAAAATAAAGCTAGGAGATCAAGGAGTAAATTAATTGAAAATATCTACAAAAAATAGTCTACGGATCTAGTTGAAGGATTTAACAAAGAGTTGATCACAGACACATTTAACTGAATGAAATATTAGCAAGGAAAACCTTGCTGCCCACAGAGATGCACCCCTCTCCTCTGCCAAACAAATAAAATAAAAAATAAAAATACATATCAAAATTTCAAAACAAACACCCAATACTACTCTTCCCTCAGAGTTTCTTCCAAGGACTAAGGATGTCAAATTTTGTAGTATTTTCATTTATCTGATTTTTTTCAGCAGCAAGTTATATTTTAATATCAAAAACAAACAACAAATTCAACAGTCAAGAATCAAAGCCTGCCAAATTTTCAAGCTAAAAAAGATTCTTTAGGACATGCCAAACTTTTGTGCTTAATATACTTGCCAATAAATCCTGTCTCTGCCCTTTTTAAAGGGAGCAGACAAATAAGTTGAAAAATTATTTTTACATCCACCATGGAAAAAAAGAAACATACAAAATGATAAGGGGCAAAAATAACATTTATTTCAGAAACTCTACATCTGAGAAGTACTTGCTCCAGCAAATCTGGAAGGAACTGATGGAAGACTAATGCCTAGCTTCCTTTTGAAACTTCAGTGACTAGTATTTGATTACATATTGAGCAATATCAGTGACCTAAAGTGTTTTTAAAGATTGCTTCATGTCACCTTCTTATTTCTGCACGTATTGGCAAATGTTTCCATCATCTCCTTTGTCTCATTTTGACTTTTCCCAAGCCATGACATGTAATTGTTTCGAAATGCCATCCCATCTGCAGCAGAAGGGTATTTATAGGAATACTCAATTATATAAAAACACATATTCAAGAGATGATTTGAAAATATAGAGAACAATAGTTCTTTTCTATTTGTGCTTCTGTCATGGAGACATTGCCTCACATGTAAAAGAGATAGATTTTGAACTTACGTGGGTGCATTACAACAGGTCTTTTCTCCATTTCAATGGCATGTGTGAAAACAAGTTTGTCACCTGGCTTGTACAAATTGGCACAGTACCCTAAAACAAATTGGGTTGAACTTAAGATGACATTATTCAGTTGATGATAAAATTTCCAAATCATAAGCTCTTTTGATGAGACCACTATACTCTTAATCAAACCAAGTTCACATATTAAGCAACACAAATACTGAAATAAAAATACTTTTAAAAACATATCACATGCCACTCTAGATGCAAAAAAAAAAAAATAATGTAGACTCGCGTGTACATAAAATGAAAAAAACTCTAAGGACCCTAGAGGGGTCCAGTATCCCCATCAGATCTTTTGAAATGGAGGTTTTTGCCTTCAGGCAATGAATGCACAGTAATTAAAAACCTCCCAAAGAACCCAGCAAACCTTATCAGAGAGGCCAGTGAAGATCTAACTATTGCTAAACTTTACCATTCATCATTAACTATCAGTCAAAGAATATTATACAGACCCTCCTCTTGTTGACCTATTTGAGTTTCAGATAGTAATGCTGGGAAAATTAAAAACTTCGTCCCACTGACTCACGAAAGGTCTTCTAAAATCTCTTCCAAATGGCGCGGGCCTATACCAGGATCGCCTGACCACGAAAAACGTGCCCCTTTGTCCACCTTCAACCTTTGGCCACAAAAATTGAAATTTTCGATAAATTTTAAGCAGATATTTACAAATTATTTCTTTTCAACTCACAATCGAAAGCATTTTTGCAATGCTCACTCCCGTCCACCGCAATCACTACCGTGTTCTGTTCTGCCTCTGTCATGTTTACAAGCTAGTAATGCAAAGATGGCGGCGCTCTGTTCAAATTAACCCAAAAGTACTGGAACAAAGTTTAGTTCCCAGGTCTAAATGAAACTTACCGTGGTATGGGAGTACCCGGCACACAGTCTTCCATATTTCCCCTATTAGTAAGCGATTTAAAAAGCCTAAAAAGGTGTTTTTTTTTCCTGTTTAACCGCGGAGAAAACACTCTGATCAAACAAACACCTCTTCTCTCTTAACTTTAATAGTCTTCGCTATCCCTTCGTCATCTTCTTTACGGATTCGTGCACACGACCATCTCTAAAACCTAAATCACTTTTGTAGTGTTGGGTGCTACGATATACCATGCAAGATAAAATGTGACAAATTGCTGTGACTCATCATAAAACAAAACATGCGCACTTAAACAGCATGCTGTGTCACGGGGAAGGGCTTTTAATGATCACTTACTTCTGAAAAAGTTAACAATGCTTATTGTACCATGACTGCGTCAGTTTAGCGAACTTTTCTTCGCTTTGTTTTCCTTAAAAAAAAAATACACTTCAACGCTAGATGCATGGCACCTTTTTAATTTATCATCTTTTTAATTCACTAAAATAATTCAGTATACATATTTACACACTACCAGAGAAACAATTTCCCTATACCATTCTTAGAATGACAGCTATTCAGAAATCTATAATCCACGGACAAAAATATCTTTACATCTTATTTGAGATTATTTTCCATCCAAGGACAGCAATTTCTATGGATTTTGAAGTGCGCAGCAAATAAGTAAAGAGATGTGACAGAGAAGTGACCTTATTTGAATCCTGAACGTTTATTGGCCAAAAGATAGAGATGGCACTGCAGTATGGAAAAAAAAAAGAAGACAAATGACGAGGTTAAAAAGTTGAAAACTCGGCAAACAATTATAGAGAGCAAGAAATGAAAAGTAGACTCATAAGACGATACTTTTTCTAAACGCCTCCCAAGAAGTGAGACTATCTCCATCTAAGATGGCTGGGAAAAGGGTGGACCGTCACGCAACCCAGAAGTAACCATACGCTAAAGTGTACAGTGACGTTTACTTGGCAATCCAAACGCTGCCTCAACCCAAACAGAAAGAAATATGAAATATGAAGAAGGGCAGATATATAAAGCGGACAATTGCTTTGACCATGGTAAAGGAAATCTTCACACGAGCTAGAACAGTAAACGATAAGAAAAAGTCAACGAATGGACTGCATTGGTTAAAAAACATCACCTTCACTTGAAGTTACATCGAAATAATTCTACATTGTCTTGTTCATCAATTTAATTAGATTTATTTAAACTATCTGTTATCCTCTTAAGCCCCATTGGGACACTTTTCTTTGGGCCCAACTCATGGCGATCATAGATGTTCCGTTGGACATAAAACTCCTTATGGAGCCAGGTACGATACCACGGTACAGCCCAAAGAATCCGCCCTTTTCCTTTATCACCAGTCTCATACGAGCCACAACTGGAAGGTCTCTTCAAATAAAACACATATATTAAAACTGTTATAGCTGCAAACAGAAGAAATACACCATAAAATTCAAATTTATTTGAAATAACTGAATTGCCCGGGATAGTGACCAGGCTGTTGCTAGAGATTCGGTGGTACAACCCATGACTTAGCGTACCAGGAGTTTTCCACTCATTGAATAAAGGCTAACAGTTTCTAAAGAAATTGAGGTGCTGCGTCGGTGGGGGTAAGAAGGTAATTTGGTTATATCAACTAGGCTGAAATTGTAAATTGGCCACCGTAACGAATAAAATAGCTGACGTTTCGAGCGTTAGCCCTTCGTCACTTGCTCTGACGGAGGGCTAACGCTCGAAACGTCAGCTATTTTATCCGTTATGATGGCCAATTTACAATTTCAACCTAGTTTTCCATTCATTGCTGTACCTTGTACTGGGCCGTATGTGATCTCCTTTTTTTCCTTTTTTTCTTCTACTTTTCTTTTCAGCCCTCCCTTAGTTTTAATATCACATTGTTTCTGATTGTGAATGGGCTTTAAAGAGCTTCGGTGACCTTTTTACCTGTTCATTGTTCGTAAGTTATATCGAAAAGTTTTAGTTCTGGTCAAACAAGCCATTGTCAGTTTTCTTTCTTTTTAAAGTGCAGCTAAAGGAAACAACATTTGCTACTGATGATAAGCACGGAATTAAAAACTAATCGATCAAATGAAAGGAGTGCTTTGAACATACTTGCCGTAGTTCCCTTGTACTTGAGACTTCATGTTCTCCAATGGCCACACAACCCACCAGGCAAAACCACCAAAAGTCAAGGTTAAATGAACGGTGCTAAGAACAAACAACCCACTTCCTTTTTCAACATGACTAACTCTTCAACGAAAATTCTCAGAATTCCTTTGTGAATTCTTATGTAAAATTAATGTTTAGGGCTAAACTACAGAATACAGGGCCACTTTTAACCATGTACCAAACGAGCCGGCTCGTTTGGCTCGGTTGCTCTTTGGGCTGACGAAGTTAATTGCAGGCTCATACGCTCTTTATGTACATTGAGTGGCTCGTCTGGCTCGGTTGCTCCGCAGTGGATCTCAGTGATGCGTGTTTCTATTAAATTTCTCTAAGTACAAGATAAATATGAGCTTATGCAATTATCGTTGTAAAGTTTGAATATCTGAAGAAAGTAGAAAGCGTTTAACTCCATGTAATTTAACTTTCCCATCGTGTGTTTACCGCACATACATTTGACTTCAGTCCGTAGTTACCTAGACTTAAAGTAATCCTTATCAATGTCTTTATGTTTATAACGCCACATAAATTTCACCAGTATGCAAACATTTTCTATTAAACTCAACTTAACGCTTAAATCAGTGTCATCAGTTCCTGTTGTTTAGTTAGGCTGCTCTTAAGAAAACTTTAAACGGGTCGCTGTCTTTATGTTTATAACGCCACACAAAAAATCCCTGTGTAAGACATTTTAGTTTCATTTTACTGATTTTGCCTCTCAGACATACAGACACAAAAATCATGACCATTCAAAAAAACATTCATGCAGCAAGGAAGTCTAAGGAACCCTGTATGGTAAAGAAACATGAATACTAATAGAGGGTGAAAAAAGGATACGTAGCAGCTAAACCTGACGATAGAAATGGTCCTAATATCGGTCTTTTAAAAAGTTCAGGAAAGTGTCGTCTTCCAGAATCCAAAAGTATAAAGTAAGTACACATCAGTCCCATTGTACGACACCATGTTACACCAAATCCCTAAAGCAGAGGTAATTGAATCTCAACTTACCCTTTTTGTCCCAAGATCTCCTACCTAATTCACCAAACTAGTAATGAAAAATTTCCTGAGAATGTAGAGTTTTGTCAAGGCAATATCGTAAGCTGCATTATTTTCTCAATTCTCACTGCTTTAACAAAGAACAAAACTTGGAAGGATCAGGTTAACAAATTGATCAGACTAAATGTGATCAAGTTAAGTCAAAACTTGTAAGATGTTGAATATAGACTTTTATCAGAACCTTGTTCACTTATCCATGGTTAGGTTGTACCTTTTATTAACTCGAGTGAATTTCATTCAAGCAAATTTTCCACTCACTAACTGTCAGCCAAATCAAACCAATACATATCTTGAACTGGCAGTTCAAATTAATAAGGTTCTAAAACATCCATATAGAAACTTTGGTTTTCTATGATAGATTCAATCCATTATCAAACTTATTGCCTGGTTCATGTGAACATTACATTTATAAAAGAAAAGAAAAACTAAACCTTTCAATCTTACCCTATAGAGTCCTCGGAACTGCCATGTTTGGCCTGTCTGTCTCCGTACCTAAAGTGTTAATTGACATGAATGGTAACTTACTATTCTTTACAGTGAGTACAGAAAAAGTAAAATAACAAATGAAGAACTAATTAGTGAATGTTATAGCTGTGTTTTGGTACAGGCCGTACCTTGGCCAGTTCCAAAGGAGTCTCAATTATGGCTCTTGTTGTTGATGCTGCTACTCCAGCTATCAGTACTCTTCTGCAGTACATACATACATACATACGTTAGTTGACCACTCCCCATGGGGGCTTTTCAGGGCCAATTCCCACCCATCCCACCCCAGGGGAGGACATCCACAACACAGTAATCTCGTGCATGGGAAATTAATGTCTCCTACCCCTAACTCTGCATGAGACGGGGCCTACGGTTTATTCGTCCTTATCCGAGAAGACTAGAATATCTATCCATTTCTTGACTATAGAAAGGTAGCAAATTCTCCTCACTTATTTTAACACCATGAGTATCGGTCCGGCCGGGGCTCGAACCCTCGACCTCCTGCACAACACAATCCAGCGCTGTAACCAATTGAGCTAACCGGAGGTGGTTAGCAAAAAAGTCCTCTGTTTTAAGTTCAGGTTTATGAGGTTTATGACGAAGCACTATTTGGAATTATATCTTCCTGGAAAGGATGCCCGATGACCTCTGGTACCCATCCCCTCCCCTCTTCATATATTTAAAGTTTCCAAAACAGACAGTTGACTGGTCTTACCCCTAGTTAATGTTCTCTTGAATGCAGAGCGGCAATGCTAATGAAGATCTCCCCCTCTGTTAATACTAAAAAATAATCCAGCTGGGCTAAAAACCTGGACCACTTTAAAAGTTGGAGTTCACCATGTATACCCTCCATTAAGTGTAGTTTAAGCATTAATCTCCAAGAAACTAGCATGCAGCTTACCAAAAAAATTGACAATCTACTCACATTTGTAATCCACCAGTAAAGGGAAGCTCTCTTCTTCCAAATCCATTGAAATATGTGTACCTAGGAGGAAGAGTGGAAACTAACAACTAAGTAAAAGAGAAACTATAGGAACATTGAAAATATTGTTACTCAATCTTCAAGGATCATTAAAGATGCCATGATGTACTCACAGAGCTTCAAAAACAGCAAACTGACTTGATCTATAAATTCCAGATCCCCAAAGAGGTGGAATACATCCTCTAAAAGTTTTATAAAACAACCAGTGGGTTATTGTCAATTTCTTCCGAAACACATGTTGGGCCAAGAAGTTAGTACTTATGACGCTGGGTCCGGGAATCGAACCCGGGACACATTGGTGGAAGGTGAACGCTCTCACCACTATGCCAACCCTGCTTCCCCAAGTTAAGTAAGTTAGTACTTTGAGAAAACTGCTAATTCAAACAACAAAGATTAAGTTAGAAGTGATGTGATACATTAAGGGAAAAGAAAAAAGGTAAGCAAACAGCTGTATATGCTGTGGTTCAATTTTATGCTTGGTTTAAATTTTATTTTCCATTGTTTTTGGTTATGGTAATGTATGATAATAGGGTTGAAACAATGGAATATAAAATTTAAACCAAGGATAAAATTGAACCACAACATATACATTATTTTTATTGCTGGATACTCGGATATAAATAAATTACAGAAATGATTCATAGTTTTGACCTCCATTTGGAGAATAATTTTACATAAGTTATAGATTTTGTATCCTGCACAAGAAAAATGGCTCTGCATGTAGCTGCAACTTGTCTTGCTTAGTCAACCAGGAAACTGACTTGAGCTTTCCCTTCCTGAAGGGACCTAATTATTTCTCCTCAGATAGATCTATAATTGACCCTCAAACGATCCTCGGTACATTTTGAGTCAACTAGAATACAATAAAGGACTTGAACATGATATACCTATAGAGTCCTCTGATTCCCTGTGTTTTGACTGTTTTTGCAAACGCTTTGAACATTCCTTCTGTTTCGAATCCATGTTGTGCTTGCATCTTTGTCTTGATTGTATCAAATGGATGCCCCACAGCCACACTTGTAGTTCCATAAAGAACACCAACTAATTTCAAAATGTGCATTTTTCAATACACCTTTCAAAATATAACCAAACTTTGGTTTATGCGCGCAATTATCATCATATGACATGAAAATGTACAAATGCCATACTCATCACAGGAAACTTTAAAAATGTTTAAAAATTTTGTTTCATTACAGCTACTCGCCAAGATAAGTGTTTAAAACAAAATTATCTGGGTTAACCAGCTGAAAAGGAAAGTACAATTCCAGCCTATAAACGCTAATCCTGTTATGACCTGTACTTGATAGACCAAAGGATGTACTTTGATCGGTTCTGCAGCAATAATTCTTGGAGTAATTCCGTGACACTTCAAAGGAATTTTCCTGTGTTCAATAATATATATTACTCAACTCTTTTTTCAAACTGAGAGGCATTCTTTAGTACAGATTGTTTACATAACATTATTTGTTTAGTGGTGTTTGGGAATTTATATCATTATAAGTACTAGAGTACTTGAATTTTACGCGCGCGCTAAACGCTCCGTAAATGATTAGTTTATTCTGTCGCCACACAGAAACTTAACTTGACCGGGATTTTCTTTTTATCAAATTGAATTTAGATATCGACGAAAACTATCAATAAAATACTCAGGACAGAGAATGATCACGTTCAACGCGAATTTAATTAACTTACTGGACACGTGCGACACAAGCTCGTTTTTACGATCACATTCCAGGATCAGTCTCATCACTTACCACCAAGACCTATAAAGCCCTCCTGGATCCAGTGGATTCTCTTCTCATTGTGAGTCATGTCTTCTTTTAAATCTTATCAGCGTGAATTGTGTGCTTCTCCAAAAATCCACCTGTACTTGTCTTGACCTGAACTCTTTGGGTACGGTATGTAAGCTGACATAAGGAGTCGACTTGACAAAAACTGGGAACTAACGGTAAAGGGACAACCTTTGGTTTCTCACCTCTGATGTATTACGGTAGTCTGAATTTCAGCCGTCTCTTCCCTTTACTACGGTGGCCCACATGGGACATGCTGCAAATTAAAAAACGTTGCTGCAAATAAAATAAACTTGCAGCAAATAAAATAAACTTGCTGCAAATTTAAAATAGTTGCTGCAAATAAAGTAAAGTTGTAGCAAATAAAATAAAGTTGCTGCAAATTTTCAAAACGAGTTGCTACAAATTTTTAAAACGAGTTGCTGTAAATTAAAGAATGTTGCTGCAAATTAAAATATCAAAAGTATGCGTGCCCACTGAACGAAGGAGGAGTGCATATTAGAATCTTTATATTTATGAGCGGTTGTTTACCACGAAAGTATTCCCTTCTATCTTCCTCTTTCTTGGCTTTAAACTTAGAGAACGTAATTGTAGATGGACTGCTGCTCTGCCGGGAACACGGGGAACGAGCTGTACTGTTATCGACCTCATCTCTCCTCGAGTCCTGCTCCTGACTCAGATTTAAGTTTCTGACCACATTGATGACAGAAATTTCTGGCTGAAGGGCATTCCCCACCGCAAGAACTACAAACATTTTAGGAAATTTGTCCCAACAGTCACACAGGCCAAGAAAAAAAAAAAAAATAACAGCTTCCCGCTCATAAATATAAAGATCTTGCTCGTTTTGCTCATTCCTCCTTCGTTCAGTGCGCGAGCATACTTTTGATGTTTTAATTTGCAGCAACATTCTTTTAATTTGCAGCAACTCGTTTTGAAAATTTGCAACAACTTTATTTTATTTGTAGCAACTATTTTAAATTTGCAGCAACTTTATTTTATTTGCTGCAAGTTTATTTTATTTGCAGCAACGTTTTTTAATTTGCAACAACTTTTTAATTTGCAGCATGTCCCTAGTGGGCCACCGTACTTTAACCCAAGAGGGGTGCATCCCCCTTGGGGTAAAGGGAAAAGACAGCTGAAATTCAGATTAGGAGGGCAGCTACATATCTGATGTCGAATCCGACAGCTGTTTGTTTCTTTAAAATGTAAAACAAAAGATTATACGTTTCCATGTGTCTGTAGCAAGGACACCAGAGAAGCACTCAGCTGTACTTCGCGCCCTTCTGTGTTCTTACCACATTTTGACCAGACGTACTTCACCATGGAAGCCGTAGTGTCTGACGCTCCAGGTATGTATCAGTTTAAAACCGTAAACCATTTCATGACCCACAGCATTACCAGTTTAACTCTTTCAAAATATCTTTTACATTTGAGTTCACCAGATGTTATGTCATGTATCATGCTCATTACAAGAATGTAGAAACAAACATCGTCTGATGGATAGACCAGAACAAATCAGGAGGGGGGGGGGGGCTTTAGGTCCCTTGTCACGTGGTGCTGCGGTGTTCAGTTGCCTCTCCTTTCACTTGCTCATTTTGCCCAAGGCCTTTGACTTTCATGCAGGTGAAGAAACATTTATTCTCTTTATCCATTGGTTCAGGCAGACAAAGGTGGAAATAAGTCTGTATCCTCGAAAAACAGGATATCATTTATAAAGTCATTTGGTTATATTAACTAAGTTGAAATAGTAAATTGGCCACCGTAATGAATAAAAGAGCAGACGGAGCACCACAGCAGCACCGACGCAGCACCACAGTTTCTTTAGAAACTTTCAGCCTCTATTCATTTATTTTTAAAGTCAGTTCATTATCATGGTAAAAAGGATCTTTTGCGTCCTGGTAAAAAATTGACCGTTTAAATGGCAAGGGAATTAAGAACAAAGTTTATTCACCTTCGATTTAGTCAGGAAGAAAACTTTCTTGGATGTGTCAGAGTTTTTGGTGCCGTGTGTCTACGCGTTTCAGTGTTTAAAGGAAGGGTTCGAACAGGTCATGGAAAACCTGGAAAGTCATGGAATTTCAAAATTTCATTTTCCAGGCCTGGAAAGTCATGAAATTTAGGTGTGGGCCATGGAAAGTCACGGAAAATTAATATGCTCTCTATGAGTGAAAGGCAATAAGACCCAAAGTTGAAAAGTTAACTGATGAGTCCAAAAATCAGATTTAATTTCATGTGAAATAAACAGAAGCACGCATTGTGAGAATGTTTGCAAACAGGACATGGAATCTTTCAAAAGGTCATGAAAAAGTCGTGGAAAGTCATGGAATTTTAACAGGTCAAAAGTGTACGAACCCTGAAAGGGTTCTGCGCGAAGATTTCCGGTGAAATTTTCTGGTTAAATTCAATTTTTGGCTTCCTTAAGCAGTCTTTAATTATAGTGCCATTTCATCCCACCGTACTCGTTATCAAAATTTGACTGCCCTGGTCGATCTTTTTGAGACTAGAAGTCCAAAGTGTTCAGAGATGTGACTCAACTGAGTCTCCAGCAAGTTCATTAATCCTTTCAAGATCCACTGGTAAGCACTGTCCATGGGGAAGTTGCACATTAATCATCACGTTGTATGAAAGACCAGACTGAAGGCTCATTCGATTAAAATTTGTTCCCTTGGAGTTTAATTGCACTAATGTCTCTGATTGATTAAGAATTGGAATTTGTCCTGTGGAGGTTTTAGTCAGTTCCTCCATGACTCTTTTATGCAAAGATGGATAAAGATCATCGTGTGGAAATACAACCTGAAATGGTAAGATAATCCATTTGAAAGTGACCAAGGTTATTTACATCAAATTAAACTACTATATGTCTTACTAGCGAGAAAGTGAAATTTGGCTCAAAAAGTCAGCTTTTTAAGCAACCTTATCACTTTTAGTAGTTGATCAACTATAAGAAAGGTCATTCAAATGAAGTTTGACTTAGACTTCAGCTTTAGACTGTCAATGAACTTCAAGATTTCAGTACAAGTGTGTTGCTTAAAGTTTTTTTTAGCATTAGCTATGAGCCTTCCATTACTATTCACAAAAACCAACCCTGGGATAATATGCATGAATAATGTAACACAGAACCACTTAAAAAAAAAACTCTGATTTGAAACTCCAATGACCACAAATTTGAAATATTAATTCCTTAATGCAGACATCTCCAGTTAATATTCTGGTTTCCATTTTTGCTTCTCAGTGGAGAGACCTACTTTAAAAGTGCAGCATACAATCCATTACTACAACTTAATAGGTAACTACATTACTACTTAATAGGTAACTACATCTGGTACTCTAAGCAGGTTAAATTTGAATATTTCCAAGAATTCAACAATGTCTCATTTGTAGCCATATCAGTTTAGTTTTACTATGAAAACAGATTGCTACTCACCAGAGTGCCATCAACACACTGTGTTATGATAGTAAGCCATTGTTCACATCCATCTGAAGCGCGGTTACGTTGAAAAGATTGGAAGTCCTCCCACTTTGGAAATCTGTATAAAAGTTATTTTGCATTTGGTTTGAGTTCAATATTGACAGTCATGGAGTTGACAATGAATTTGATTTATTCAACCAAAAGGCCATTGAAAGATCAATATTTTAATTTCTGAAAAAATATGCTTACCTGCAAAACCTTAACAGCTCATAAGCTTGAGGGAATCCAATCTTGATCTTTCGTGCCCTATATTTTGCAGAAGCTTCAGCTGGAATCATCCACTGTTGAAAAAAAAATTGTCTGCTAAAAATATTTAAAAAAGTACAACCTCATGTCAACATTTTATCTAAAACATTCAAGGATCCTATTCAACTATAATGCATTGAGATCATGCACCTTAAAAACCACTTTTTCAGTACATTATCTCTGGGCTTTTATTTTGCTTGAAGATTTTGATCAACAAGCATCCTGCTGAGTGCAAGACTTAATTAAAATGTCATCATCACCTCTTCATTATTATCAGTTCTTTATCTTTGTTCAAATTTTTTCCTTTGTTCTGCTTTTTGGATTATTCTAAGTATAGTATTGTGGTTTAACTTGTGAAGACAAAAATAGAGTGTGGTTGACTTATAATGATCCTTTTGCGAGGTCAAAAGTTCTAATAAAAACAAAAAATTATAAGACTTATAAGTTCAGGTTGCTTACAAGAGAGGCAAGTCAATCATATCAATAAGTGTGTGGAATGGTTGCATACAGGTCCTACATGCAAATCACCTTTGAGTGAGTCATCTCCGTGTCATCATGCAGTGCCAATGGCTCCTCATCAAGAAAGGAGATATAAAACATTGTGTCATATCGTCTGGGTAAATGAGCAGGTGTCAGCCAGTTAGACCACTCACTCAGGGCCCACACATCAGGAACACATTCAAATTTCCTATTGAAATTAAGATAGGAAAGAATGATAATTTAGGAAGATCAGATAATAACAAAACCTACAGGAAAGGAGAGGCAGAGAGAAGAGAATTTAAAGAGAGTGAGAAGAGTAGACAGAAAAATGAAATCTCAAAAGGGGGAAAATTTCTAACAGAGGTCCTTAAAACATGAAACCACTTCAAATCTTAGAGGAATTTACCCATTTAACTCTTACAGGAAATTTTGATTTTTAACATTTATGCAATACTGTCATTTATGCAATATTGTTTCTTTTCAATCCTTACCTGCACATAGTGAAAAACATGGAGGCATCTGCATGCACTTCTTTCCTCCAATTCTGAATACTATCTTTTTCAAGATAACTGTTTTGTTTATCAGAAGAGAAGCTCTTTAATAAAAGAATACCAGATTCCTCAAATGTCTCTCTGATGGCACAAATTCGTAATGCGATATCACTTGGTAAATCTGTGGATCCAGATTTCTTCACCACGGGTGGGCGTGGTCCTTGAACGTCGACAAGGGGTGTGAAGTTTGTGCCAAACTTGGTGAAGGACTGTTTAAATAATTCCATCCAGTCATTAGAAAAGTCAGCTTTGTCGATTACACCACCAGGGAAAACATACATGCTTGGCTTAAATTGAAAGAGAAGAACGAAATGGTTACGGAGAAGAATACATTCAGCTCATGGCAGATAAAACTGAGACAAAAATTTGCACAAAGTCACAGGCGATACCGGGTTAATTTCAGTACGAACTTACCATGAATGTACTTTTAGCGGCTCTTTCCAGTAACAAGACCCTCCAGTCAAAGGGACTCTTAAGTTGGCTATTTCTAGCCACCAAAATTAATGTGGCTGAATTTCGAATTAAAGGCCTAGTTGCACTCATTTTGTTCGTACGTTCCACTAATCCTCGTCTGTTTCTACGCTCTCTTCGGCGGACATGTTGAATTTGTTGACCAGGCCACTAAGCTCTCGATCCAGGTTCGCTCTGCTTAATAACATGGCGGCCTTCTTGGAACAATATGGCATCCTCGAACGCTCGTTACAGGAGAGTATTTTTGCGTGATTTGCTTCTGAATTTAAGATCATCATGAGTGCGAACTACATAAGAAGAATGGCTCTATTGAGAGCCAGGATTTTTGGGGATTTGACTCGTCAAGTAACTCCAAAGTAAGTTGAGTTTCGTCCCAACATACTTTTGCATCGTTTGCATTTGAAAGAGAATAATATACATTTGCTGGTTTTTCCTCTGTTCAGATCCTACAGAATTGTGGAGCACTTTTCCCAGAGACCCTTGGCAGATAAGCTTACTACTTATTACCCCCCTTTAAAGAAGTTTCAAAGTCTGCTTTTCAAACTCAGACATTATGGATTTTATACCGATCTTCATCTGGTAAGTCTAAAATCTACTGATCTGCCCTTTTCTATGAGATTATTTACAGTACCATGAATAGTGAACTTCGATGTTAGATCCTCTCATTTTTTGTTTCACTATTGAGTCAACTGATGGGAGAGAGTTTAAGTGGTGCTAAAATCGTGTAAGAGAAGTCATATTTTGTCAAAAAGCCAGCTAGATTTGTATTGTGTTGTTTTGTACTGCTTATTTGTTTTTGCCATTTGAAATGAAAGGAATTACATATACATTGATATGATATAAATAAAGATATAGCATGTGGCGAGGAAACCCATAGGGAAACCAAGAGGCTTATGCAAACCACAGGCTCCTCATATTTTACAAAAATGAGGTATCAGATTTTTGGCACGATTTAAGTACAAAATATTTTTGGTTAAAAAGGAAAGAACACACTCACACATATATAAAAGAATGACAACAATTGCAGGCACTCAAACAAACCTATACCTAAGCAGCTTGAGAAAAATAGAAATAAATAAATAAATAACAAGGGAGTAAGAGGGATTCAACTAAGGAGTAATATTCACAATTTAGACTTGAACAGGGAAAGTTTGTCAACATTTTGGATTTCTGTATTCATTCAGAGAATTGAAAAATTTAGGTCCTTGGAACCATAAAGAAAACTGTTTGATATTTGTTCTGCAAGGTGGTATGTAAAAGGAATTGCATTTTTTGGTATAATAGCAATGACTGCGACTTGACAAGGAAAACAATCTTTCAAAATTTAAGGTTTAAAGATGGTGGTTATTAATATTTTGCTAGAATTTCCAAGAAGAGATGGCTGCAAAGCGGAAGGCAAGAGGAAAAGGTCCTCCTAAAAAAGGTGAGTAGTATTAGTAGGCATCCAGTTGGGTTTTATTGTTGAGGTATCAAACAAGAATTCTAGAGGATCCAAAAATAAAAAAAATTAAGTGTTTCCTGTACTTCTCATTTGGCATTTATGTTTGTAGGAATTTTTAACCTATGATCATTAACTAAAATGCACTTTTGCTTCAGTTCAATTTTATTCATATCACCATAACCAGCTTTAGGTTCATTATTTATCAAACCTTTTTCCTATATTCCAATTATTATTTCTTTTTATCATTGCTTTTAATTTTTGCAGGTGAAGGAAAAAGGGCAAAAAAGAAGAAATAAAGGAACATCTCAAATTCTTGTCCAAATGCTGTATGCTATACTGTCATTGTTATGACATCATTTGGGACACGACATGTGTGAAATAGCATTACTTGCCTGGAAATATCAATAATGTCATGAGGTCATGTGAAGGAGGCTAAACTAAACTGGTTTTTTCTTTGCTCTTTGAAAAAGCTGTGTTCTAATAAGAGAATAAAAACTTGATACATTAGAGTAATGTATTTTTCTGTTTTGTGAGTGTGTGCACTTAGTTGTTGTTTTTTTTTTTGGTTATTTGTACGAATCTTGGTATATGGCAGGCTTGGTAGTGGATTTGTTAAAAGTGATCATTACCAAGCCTAGAGAGCAAAAGTTGACCCCTGCCCTCCCCCTGTCAGAATGGTAAATATCAGAATGTCCTTAAAAGAAAAAATACATATAAAAAACTTGAGTCACTAATGTTCTTTGTTTGATTAATAATTTTTTTTTTCTTAATTTTTACACTGTTCAGCTGAGTTGCTTTTTTTTAAAACTTCGGGCGGCGGCCTATTTCCCTTCCCCTCCCCAAGATAGGATTGTGTCTGTCTACCGCTGCCCATCGACGCCTTTAAGCGGCTCCTACGATACAAATTGAGATTTCATCGAGTAACTAGATTGTGGATCATTTTGAGTGGGAAAATGGTTTGATTAGCAGTATTTTACCATAGAATTTTACTGTATCGTGTAGATAAGGAAATTTATAATTTTTTGAAATTTGAAAAACCCGCGTAGCGCATTGGATAGTTGGTGCTCACTTGACACTCCGCCGATGAATATTTCATTTTGTTGACAACTTCTTAGCGTTGTTTCGCCGCTATCTTCAGCTGTTTAGCTGGACGAATTTGAAAACAACCTCTATCATACAAGCACATGGCTGCAAATCGACGACTTTTGTGCCAGAAAAAGAAGTCCAGCCGCTTGATTTTTGACGGCACCTTGGTAACTGCTTTGTTTCGGCGTTAGCTTTCCAAAGAAACTATCAAATGAATTCTGCTCCAAAGTCATCGAGAGGTCGCAAGCTATCATCTCCCAATGGACAAAACCCTAAAGTGCCCGTAAATAATGGTAGAAGTTACACTAGGCACGATAAACAAGAGGAAGAGGTTGGTGACATGGATGCTCTGAGTGCATATGTACCAGGTATGAAGCTCTTTTACACACTATGTAGTAAACGATTTGTATTTACTTTACATCTCGACTTGTGTGTTTTAACTTATTATCCACCCGCTGATAAGTAGTCACGAGAAGTGTTCGCCATCGTACTGTCTATTATTTTTTTATGAAGCCCTCAGCTGCGCAGAAAATAAATACAACAGAGGATAATTATTTTCCTGTGATGTAAATGTCTTATTTTATGAGTTAAGTTCTTATTTAAGTGAAGTTAAGGGATTTATCTTAACGAGAATTTCGGGTGTAGATAAATCATCAAGACTCGGCCAAACTTGGTCAGTTGGTCGCCTAGATATTGAATATTCCTTTACACAACTACCTGTCCGTTTTTCTTGCTAATTACTACTGTTGCTTTTTATAGTTGCTTCTGAGAAAAGAAAGACATTTCAGAATTATTTGTTACGTTGTTAATTTGTTCTACTGGGCTTGTATTGTAAGTCTGTGTGGACAAAATTTCAAGAACAATTCACTTTTTGACAGAGTTGTGGCAGAACATGAGAAGTTTAAACAAAAGTCAAATGGAAAAAATTTAGATTTGTGGGCAGTGGAAAGAAATCAAATCCATATACATGTATGCACAAACAGTGCATAGTACAGATTTTCAATTAATATTAAAACTGGTTGCCGTAGTTTATTGTCATCAGTAAGAGCTCTCACTACCATCTGTTTAGCCTGTGGGCAGGCCTTTATAGCCCTTTTTGGGTTAAACATTGTACCATTATACCATTTGTATTGCCTCTTACGGAAAAAGCTCTAATTATTGAGAAACTCCTGGGTTAAACAGTACCAGTAGGAGATTCAGTCGTTTAGAAGTGGTGTCAAATTTATTCCCCATCTGAAGAAATAATAGTCTCTAAAAACCAATCAGAGACTAAAATTTTTTAAGTCTGTTGAGTATCCCTACAGCTTGTTTGATTGAATTCTTCAGTTGTTTAGCTGGTCAGCTTGCTGGACAAATTGACTCATTGATCATGTGTTTTTGCAGATTCTTGTCATAATTCATATTTTCATTGGTTAGGATAAGGGCAAACAATTGCACTCATCATAACTTTTTGTGGATCATTATGAAGCAGGAAAAATATATATTATTTTATCCCTTCTCTTCCAGATCCTGATGAGCCTCCAACCAGAGATGTGACAAGTCCCTCGAAATCTGGTGTGGCTTATTTAACAGGGAACCTGATTAGGAGATTGACGAAAGAAGAGAATATTTCCCAAGTAACATCTTTACATGTAACATTAGGAAAGGACCTCAACAAGAAAATCAAGGTATATTTCTACTCTTCTTACCTTCATTAAGTAAAAAAATCAGCATGCCTGGTCAGATCACTTTCAATCTTCATAAAAATCCTTTCTTCCTTTAATTTGCTTAAATTACCCTTGACACCCTGACATCAGTATGCATATTCTCCATACTATTCTCAATACATTTCCTAAGGTGCTGACAAGGAGAATTTCTTTAACAATCAAGAGCTTCTTTAGTTTGTGATCCTTTCCTTTGTACTCTAAATTAGGCCCTATCTGATGAAAAATCTTGAAGATCCTGAAAGATACATGACTGTTTATAAGGGTTTTTTAGCTAACCGCCTCCTGGTTAGTTCAAACTGCCTCCCAGTGAGCTCAATTGGTTAGAGCGCCGGATTGTGTTGTGCGGGAGGTCGAGGGTTCGAGCCCCAGCCAGACCGGTACTCATGGTCTTAAAATAAGTGAGGAGAATTTGCTACCTTTCTATAATAAATGGATTGATATTCTAGTCTTCTTGCATAAGTACAAATAAACTGTAGGCCCCATCTCCTGCAGGGCTAAGGGTAGGAGACATCAATTTCCCACGCACGAGATTACTGTGTAGTGGATGTCCTCCCTGGGGTGGGATGGGTGGGAATTGGCCTGAAAAGCCCCCATGGGGAGTGGTCAACTAACGTATCTATGTATGTATGTATGGTTTTTTCCTAAATATAACCTAAATAAATGCAGAACTTTACTTGGAATTATAGTCACTTGGTAGAATACAATAAAACTAACAAAAAGTATGAAATATAGCTTAGTCTATGCTTTTTGTTTCCTTTCAGTACATTGAAAACTTGGAAAGTCTAAGGAAACTTATTTATCTGAACCTGAACAACCACATGATAGAGAAAATAGAAAAACTGGATCATTTAACCCAGCTCAGGGAACTTCACTTGGCCAACAACCGTATTTCAAAGATAGAAGGTGTGGACTGTCTGGTACATCTGACTGTTTTAAACCTGAATGGGAACATGATTGAAACTTTACCAGCTCCTGTTTTCAAGAAGCTTAGAGAATTACAGACTTTTCACATTACACATAACAGACTTGCAAGTGTAAGTAGTACCTGACCCTTTATTATTTTGATATTGTGAATGTTGTTTCTTATCAATTCCTCTAGAGTTTGATTCTCCCAATCAGAAACCAGACTTCATCAGAAACATAAAAACTATAGCTCACACTGTGCCACCAGTTAAGCTTTAAACCCCTTACTAGGACTGGAGAACCACTATAAATTGTTTGAATAATTTTCCTTTCATGTATTTAATGCAGTGCTGTACCTCAAAATGTGTGTTGACTTCCAAAATAAACACAGTGTAAGTAAAACTGTATTTTTACCTACTCAGGTTATCTCTCCATTTTTATCCTGGAAAATGTCCAGATATCACCAATTGTTCTAAACATAAGCCAAAGAAAGTATTAAGGAAGATTTCCTATGAACCTCCATGAGGCAAGAGGATAGCACAAATCTAGGGTTTGACCAACATCAACCCCTTTCTTTAATTTCCTGCCTAAGTTCCTACTGTAGATCTATATCCACCTACCAGGATTTACTTCTGTCAGAACTCTTGATCCAGAAATACATGTAGGTGGCTACACCCAACGATTACCTTATTATTTCAACTTACTTTTCCCCCTGTTTTATCCTATAGCATGTTGAGGTTACCAAATTGAGGCCTCTTCAAGATCTGAACAGTTTTTCCATGGAAGGCAATCCCATGGCAGACATGGAACATAGTCATTTGTTTGTGATTTTCCAGCTGAGGTCATTGAATTATTTAGATGGAAAGAAGGTTTCTGATGAAGACAGACAAATGGCTGACAAACGATATGCTCAAGGTAACTTTCAAAATGTACTTCACCAATTTTAAAATGTACTTGATATTGTATGTATCTTGGTTTCTGAATTAGCCAATCAGATTTCAACTACATTTTGAATGAGATCTGTGGGAAATAAGTTACTGTGTCAACTAATCATAATTGATTTGTAAATATGAACCGTGCTGTTCAGGAACTAGGTTCCTCAACAAACCAATCACATGGAAGAATATATGTCATGATGTCATGACTCAATTAAGGTTTGTCTGTTTTATTTAAGTCAATACCAAATGAAACAGTCTTACATGTACTTGCCTATAGCCTGTATTCATTAGATGTTTTCTTCATTTTAAATTTATTTTAATGGGTCTTTTTTTTTTTAATTTTCTCAGAGGAGGTCAAAAGGCTGGAGGGTGAAATTAATCGACAGAAAAAAGAATATGAAGTACTCTTGGAAGAAAATTGCCAAGCCCTTGAAGAGTTACAACAGCTGAAGAAGTGGAACTCTGAACAGAAAACCCAGAACCTGGATCTATCGCAGAAAATTAAGGAATTTCAAAGACAGCTTGAAGCAAAGGAAGAATTGGTTTGTAATTGTTCATTTGTCACTGAGAGTCACAATTCAAAGTACTTGTAATCTCACATTCCTGAAGGATTTAAACTACATTTCTGGCTCAGTACATAATTTTGATTCAAGGTTTTATTAGGAGAGAGCCAGCCTGTCTGGCTTTCTGACCTGTTTTGCATTTCCTCTTTTGTTTTTAGTTAGCCAGCAAGACCTCTGAACTTTCTAAGGCTTGTGAAAAGCAGTTCAAGCTGGAACAAGAACTCGCATTTTATAAGTTGGATGCCAAGTTTGAACACCTTGGGATGCTGCCACTCCCAGAAGGAGTTGAGGTACTTTGGGGGAAGGCAGGCTGGAAAGGTCTTGTGTTCCAAGCAATTGTGCTGGTTCACAAAGTTATTTTAAGGTAACAAATTTTGTTGTAATTTAGTACTCATTTTTTCCCCTGAAGTTTGGAGACGGTGAAGAAGATGAAAGCCCATACATTGGGAAAGCTCGGTTTAAACCAAACAAATTTGCTAGGAAATCCAATATCATGAGTGGTGAACAGCATGGTCAGATGACAACACTACACTCAAGACCGAGTGATAAGTATGATGCTCAGAATAAACAAGTTCAGCAAGAAATACATGAGGCTTTGGTGCAAAACTTAGAAGACAAAGAGAGAGCAATAAAGCAAGGTATATATTTTAAAGGTGGCATAATTGATTAGAGAACAATGAACATATTATTATTTTAGATAGACCTGTACTTGTGACTGAGTTAAGACTCTTCATGCAATAAACGAATAAAACTTCTCAACTGAAGCTTTTTCAATATCATACCTTTTCGTGGATAACAGTTTGATTCACTTTATTCTAAAAAGGGATAAGAGATGTAAAGAGTGATGAAGCGACACGTGAAACTGGGTGATATTTAAAACACCCTGCCACTGTGATCTCACCGTAGTTGACTCTTATAAGTACAGAAGCCAATTATGCACTGTGATAAATGGGGAATTATACTAAATCGATTGTTGATTACTCGGGCAGCCGAGGGTGTTCTTTTACAGCTGACTGACCAGCTAAACAGGAGGAAAGCTCAGCTGAAGGAGGCAGGAGATAAGCTTACAATGCTTCAACAAGCCATCAATGATCAGGTCTGACAATTAATGAATAGCTGCTACTAGTTATGAGAAGTGCAAAGAAAAAAATGAACCAAACGAATAAGGTGGACGTTATATCTCCTCTCTCTGATCTCTCCAGGCGCATTTGTTGGGTGAAGAAGAAAGAAAACTTATTGACGCAATAGCAGATAAGAAAAACTATGTAAGTGAAGTATTGTTGGCTTTAAGCCTCTCTTTGAGTTCCTTGATTGCGAGAACGTTCTTTTGATTTGCGAGTAATTCTTGCCTCTACAGATACGGAAGCTTCAGGAAGTTGCCAAAGAGTTGGAGGAGCAATTGAAAAATATATCAGATGAATTGAAACAGAGAGAGGCTGAGACCGAGAAGCTGAGGCAGACCATAAGGAATACGCCCCCCAGTGACCCTGCATACGTACGCACATATGCTTACATAAGAGCTCTTTCTGGTTTGTGTGATAAGCGAGTACTGATTGTTCAGTTTCAATTGTGTTGTTAAACCAAAACCCAAGTAATCACAGCGTCCCATCGCGTTGAAGGGCAACATAAAAAGCTTTCATTAAGAACTTAAGGCAAATTCATCAATTACATCGGGTGGACTTGAATGAACAAGTCACAGTAGCTTTGGATTTGCATCTGATTGGTCGATAGAATAGTCGGCAAAGTTCGTAGACAGATCACAGAGCAGAGTTAAGGAAGAGTGAACCATTGCAATCCATGGAACCGTTCAAGATTCTGCTCCGACAGATATATAAACTTCTAAATAAACCCTTTTTTTTTTCTCTCTCTCTCTCTAGTCCCACCTTCAGGCACGTTTGGCGGCAAAAGAACAGCAGTTACTTGAGTTGAAAGGTGAATACGGCAAACTGAAACAAGACAATGACAGAGCAAAGGAAAGATTACAAGAAGAGATAGCTGCTGTTAAACAACTAGAAGCACAATTAGCAGCACTGAGTGAGAGCTTTTTATAAATATGTATTATGTTCCCATCCAAGACGTTTTATGTTGAGATTTTAATTCAGTTCAGGGATTGTGGGCCATGTTCACGCCATCGGCAAACAACAAGAATTGATCTTTCAAGCGCTGTTTGCCTCACAGTCTCTTGATAACTGATGAAAGAATGGTAAAATCGATTGATGGTAGGAAGTATATCTCTATTTTTTTGTGCAATGTTTATACGGGTTTGAAGAAAGATGGGAGAAGTCAGATAAACACGCGCTGGACGAACACGCACTGGACGAGTGCGTAGATGCTACACGCGTGAGCGGACAGTTACGTTTTCTGTTCCAGTTCTGAATTTATCCAATCATGGCGATAAGCGGAAAATTCTTCCAAAATACTTAACTTGTTCATAGGCAAGTGGTCTTGACTTCATTGTGCAGAGAAAAAATCCTTTCAGGAAATTATGAAGATTAGGAAATGTTCATTCAATTTGCTGGATTCTTTGCAAGTGGAACAGGGGCAACAGCGGAAATATTTATAACTGCTTTTATTTCATGGTATTTCCTGTAGACTTTTGACATTGTAAATGCTTTGTACATCTTTTCCATTACTTGCCCTCTTTGTGATCGTAGGAAGTGAGAATGGTGACCAAGATAAGCTAAAAGAAGAGCTGAAGAACATCATAGATGATTTGAATGATAATTTAAACTCTATGAAACAGCAAGTCGCTCACCAAGCGAAACAGATCAGTCAGCTTCAACGTGAGAAGGATGCGCTGGGACAGCGATTGAGGGACATGCAGGGACAAGCGGCCAACAACAAACAGTTGAAGGATAACCTCGCTAAACTACAGCAGCAGTTGAAATGTGAGTGTTAAAGCACAGTTGTTTTGATCTACCCGCGTGTTTGCTGGGGCAATCGAACGTCGAACGTATTCCGGAGTTATTTTGTTTTTGTCTCCGCGTTTTCTGTAGGCCTAGACAGAAAGCTTTGATAATGTCGGAAAATATGTTGGTTTTGTTTTTGTTTCGTGTGTCTGTTACTGCGTTGTTTTATTGAACGGAAAGGGAAGTCAACTGCGTTATTCAGTTACCTTGATACCTTGAAGGCTGAATTTGTTGGAAACATTCTTAGAGTTTCTGATTTTCTTCATCAAAATGAATAACTGACATAGTGCACGTATTTCCTTTGTGATACATGTACACCATACCCAAGTGGCTGAAGATGCACTGGAGCGGGAGACAAAGAATTGCGAGGCTTTACGTCGGCGATTATCCAATGCCGAGTCACAGGCAGCCCAAGGATCTACTCTGGAACCGCTGTTCACTGAAACAAAAAACAGATTACAGCAAGCGGAAGCTGAAGTCGCCAGGCTACAGAATGCCCTAAATAAGCTAAAACAACAACTGCAGGTGCAAAACCTTGCTTTTATTTGAGTATCCACTTCGTAATGGCCGGGCGTTCCTCATGAAGAAAATTGAACAGGAATGTGCTATGTCATTTTTTGTTAATGTTGTTGTTTTGCCTCGTGCCAATTGCAGAAGACACTTAGAACACTGAATATTATGCTTGTGAAGGATTGATTTTTGTTGTTCGGTAATTCGAAGGATGATCGCAGAGCCGCAGACGAAAGATTAAAGAAAGAGCAAGAAAAAGTTGACAAAGCTTTACAAGCTGCAAGGAATGCCGGATATAAAGACAGACAAGTAAAAGATCTGGCTGCACAAGTTGAAAATCTCTCGGTATGTATACGAGTATGTATGCATCATATTATGTATGTTCCTTATGTAACACCGATAGGCTTGATAAATCTTTCGCTCAGACATCCCAAATTGTATCCAATCGTGTATCTTAGCCTGTGCGCACGATATGTTTTAATCGATAAGAGATCCTAACTTTTTGTAAGTAAGGAATTGATATGACGGTAGAATTCTAGAAAGTCTCAACCAAAACCATTACAAGTCCTGGTCACTTCCGGTTAGTTCATTGAAAACTGTTCTAATATTTCTATGCAAAGGTTAGTTTGACGGAGTGTATTATTCTTACCAGGCGAACAATGCTTCTCTTGCTCGGCGTTTGAGGGACGCAGAAGATGAACTGAGCGGTCTTGACAACTTACTTGACAAAGAAGACGTATTGGAGAGGCTCGGTGAGCTGAGAAACGATATCAACAGGAAACGATCTGCAGTTCGTGAACCGCTCAATGATCAGGATGACCTGGGGCGAGCTCTTGCAGAACTTCACCGTAAATACTTGGACCTTATGAGAGATCTGGAGCGAGAGCGACGAAAACAGGTCTGTACCTGTTAGCATTGCCCTTAAATAAAGGGGAAATGATTGGCCTCTCAAGATGGCCACTCAGTTAGAAATCCAGGTGATAGGTCTATGATATTTTCACGCGAAATTTTGTTTCAAAAAGATGCTTGTGGGGAAGATGTACACCTGTGCATGCCTTTATAGCCATTTGTGGAATATGAAAGCCGTGTCTTTCTAGAATATTGCCTTCAGATGGAAGGAAACTTCGTAAGGAAAGCAGATGAACACTTAAGACGAAATGATAAATCCAAAATGGAACACTGATGGTTTTGAATTGCGGAGTTTAACGAGCTACACTTTCAAATGTTAGGTTGTACTATTTAGGAAATACAAACCGTGACTGTAAGTCTGATTTGTCCAGATTATGATTGAAATGTTTCTGTTGGCAGCCTGACGGAGAGATAGAAGGATTACAAGCTAGACTACAAGATGCCGAAAGAGCTCTGAAACAAGCAAGGGACAGAGCTTCACAGGTAAATATGGAGTATTGCCATTGATGTGCGGAGCTCAGCGAAACAGATTGTCCTGTTTGTCTAGTACCGGCCGCATCGTTAGTCACTTCGTCACCAAATAATAAAATACAAGGACTGTTTGTGGTTAAAATTGGATTTAAACTGTATTGGGTCGATGATGCTAGTCACTCCTATGTTGAATGAAATAAGGGATTTGTTTTTGTTTCTAAGCTTGCAGGTGACAAAGAGGAGAGAGAGAGCAAGTTAAGAAGAATGTCAGACGAACTGAGAAAACTGAAAGACAAACTTGCTAAACAAGAGACAATGGAGGATGAGGTTTGTTTCAATATTTTTAAGATAGGGTTATGTTTGAAACACGCTACTAGCATGCGTGTGGCCAGACTTGACTGAGTTTTCGTCACAAAAGATGATCGAACTGAAACTTTCAATCTTCTTCCCCAAAAAAATCGCGAAAGGTTTTTTTTTAAGGCCATTCCTATTTTCTGAGTTCACGGGAGGATCCTAAAATAACCACTTCCAATACGAAGTACATGTTCACTCACGGAGAGAGCGGATAATTTGACATCCCAAGCCGTACACAAATAAGTCGACGAGAAGGATTACTTTTGAATCAGGCCCTTAATTCTCCAGCTTGATACTCTCTTGACCACACTTAAATATTGTTGAGCTGCATGAACAAGACCAGTTTGAACCCATGTGCGTTAACTTAGGTTTCTTTATCTTGGAGCGAAAACGAATACGGGAAGTGACTCCGGATTGGGCTGTTTAGACTACATGTGCAACCGATTTCTTGCGGTATCGAGTGACCATCACAGCTTTGCAAAAATTGTACTCTCAGGGAAGTTCTTTTGGTTACTTGATTGATACTTTAGAAAGCGGCGAATTGATGCTCGTAGGAAAAAAACTCTTAGCAAAATTTTTATTTTTGTCAAAAGAAGATCTCGATTCAAGGTTTAAAGGGACCCGTTCCTACAAATTTAGTAGTTTAGTTGGTAGTAGTACCAAGCTCATATCTTGGACTCACAGTTAGTCTCTATTAATGTTTTCAGATTTTGCAATTGATTTGATGACATGTATTTTTTTATGGTGCGGATAAAGTCGTTGCTCGGCCAGCATTCAGATCTACTCAAAAACTCATTTAATAAGAACATTATTTTATTTATTGTCAAGATGAGAAAGGGTAAAATGTTTTACAGTGCTTATCCAGGTTCTTTTCTTGTTCAGCTTGAAAGAGAGAAAGCGGAACATGCAAAAGAGATGTTTGGACTGGAGAAACAAATAGCTCAGCTAAAGGATCAGCTTAACGAGGCTAGACGCGGCTTGCGGGATCATGTAATCTTTCATTTTCTCTTGGTGCATGAGGGACAATCTTGATTTATTTTATTGTTTTCCTAGATCTTCCTATCCTTAAAAGCCATTTTTTATTCACTCCAATTTTGTTTTGATTGAAGCAATAGAAGATATTTTTTTTCAGAGCTCTATAACGCGATAAAGCCACGCGGGATGTTGAGAGAACACGAGGAAAGCTTAGAAATCATACGAGCCGAAGGCGAGTGATTTCTAAGCTTTCCTCGAGTTCTGCCAACGTCCTTAGTGGCTTTATCACGTTATAGAGCCCAGAAAAATGTGTTCTATTGCTTTGATGACATAACCAGTTAAATTGAGGCTCTATAACTTGATAAAGCATCCGCTTGGAAACCGAACAGACTAATCAGACGATGCGTACTATGTTCATTCATGTTATGAACCTTCTAGTTATTTTGAAAGCAAATTGCTCAAACTCCCCCTCTAAGTCCCTATCTTAAAATGTGAATGTTTTGTTCAGTTGGCCAGTGCCAGAGCTCCACTTCAAGCCAAGATAGAAGACATGGAAGACGAAATGGAACATCTACAGGACAAATTTGACAAAGTGAAAGCCGAAAATGAGAGGGTACGATGGTTGTCTGATTCGGAGGTTATTAAAGTGATTTTTTTACGGAAATGAAGGGGTATGTTAAGGATTGTTTAAAAATGTTCTGTGGCTTTCATACCTCTAGCTGAAAGGAGTCATCGCAGAAGCTGAACAAGGTAGACTGGAGTTAGAGGACAGACTGGCAGAAATGATGAACAAACTGAGGGAGGCCCGGGCACAAGCTGAGGCAGCGGTGAGTCTGCGCGTGACTGCTCATGGGTGGTTTTGTGAATTGCATGTATGCAATCATTTTGAGGTTGAAGGCTGGTAACTTTCCTCGTTTTTATACTCTGTTATTCAGAGGCGCGCAAACACTGAGGGAGACTTCTAAGTAGCAGCTAAACTGTTAGTCATTGTTTTCGCTGTTTTTTGTTTTGTTTTGTTTTGGTTTAACGCTAAAAAAAAGGAACGATAGTTTAACCTCCGCTTGGACATGGTTGTTGATAAAACTTAGTAATATGTTGTTCCTCCACAGAATGGGAGATACGCGCGGCAAAGTCAAGCTTTAGAAGCTGAAGTGAAAGCTCTTGAGAACGAACTCGAGCGAGCCAGGAATCGGTTGAAGTCACTGCGAGCTCAAGCGGATGAAAAGGTTGGTGATGTAATGTTCGTCAAATTCTTCCATTTGAGCAATTTTAAACTGACTGTCGTGAAGTAATCCGGGATGCTTTGGTTTGCTTCATAACGCTTTGTGATAAGTCTAGAGTAACGCTCTCGACCAAGAAGGTCTCATTGTTTCATTTGTGATAAGTCTAGAGTAACGCTCTCGACCAAGAAGGTCTCATTGTTTCATTTGGGTACTAACCTTTGTACTGTTTGGTCTTTGTTAAAGATTTGGTTCAGCTTGGTTTACAACGCTTGAATTCAAAGAACTCTATTCCTCGACATGCAAGATTTGTTAAGGGAACCATGAACAGGGGTGATTTGCGCATTAACTCTAATATATTTTCTTGCTTTTCGTTTATTCTACAGCTGCAAGCAGAAAAAGAGAAAGCGGCTGCAAAGATCGGCGGTTTGGAGGATGAAATTGATGGTTTAAAGGAGCGACTGAAAAATCTTAAGTACAAAGCGGGACGAGAGGTAACGCTTTTGTAACAATCATGCAAAAATCACTTCTTGCGTTTAATTGAACAGTCCTGATTCAAACGAGCCAAGTAACGGTACGCGGGTATTGCGGTAAAAAATTGTAGCCTAAAAGTTTGTCATCTGCAATCTCTGTTTATCTTCTTCATTCCCAGACATCCTGGTTTTTGTTTGTAAGGGGCTGCGTCGGTGGGAGTAACGAAATAATTTGGAGATATCAACAAAGTTGAAGTGGTAAATTGGCCTCCGTAACGATTACAAAAGCTGACGTTTCGAGCGTTAGCCCTTCGTCGGAGTGAATAGAAGAAATGTGGGTTGTGTGTGCTTTTAGAGGTAGAGAATGGAGCTACGTTATTGGTGGGAACATGCCAACGAGAAAAACAAGAATAAATTAGTGGTATGAAAAGCGTGGAATGAATTAGTGGAATGAAAAGCGTTCGGCAGTCTAAATCCCACAGGGATCAACGAACGCTTTTCATTCCACTAATTTATTCTTGTTTTTCTCGTTGCCATGTTCCCACCAATAAAGTAGCTCCATTCTCTGCCTTTAAAAGGACACACAACCCACAATTCCTCTATTCGCTCCGACGAAGGGCTAACGCTCAAAACGTCAGCTTTTGTAATCATTACGGTGGCCAATTTACCACTTCAACTTTGTTGATATATCCAAATTATATAATTTTCTCCTTTGTCTTTTTCATTCTTTCGGGAGAAATATTTTTTTGACCATCTCCTCCTTGGTTTATGCGGAACAAAGTCATTCTTAGTGGCTACGAGGATAAAATTCATTGAGAATACAGATGCTACTGCTTCCTACAAAATGCTTGCCTCGCTTGACCTGTAAACAGTACATGCTTCTTCCTTGCCTTTCTTTAAGAACGTGTTTAGTCACTTGAGCTCCTGAATCACAATTCTTAAATTTTTGTCTTGACACTAAAAGGGGATCGATTAGTTTTATTCCGCAAACTACACTTTAATGGTTACCCAGACTTGTCACGCATAATGCGCTATGAGGTTATGGATAAATTATATGCCGTATAGTAACATCATTTTTTCCGGCAGTTGGACGAAATAAGAGATGCTGGAGAAAGGAAAATGCATTATCTGGAAAACAAAATGGCTGATTTGCGACATCAGCTCGACGACGAACGGGCTCGAGCTGACGAACAGGTAATGATGCCTTCAAGCGCATTCTATTGTTTGATTTGATAACCATACCACTAGAACTTTTTAGTACTCGAAGCTGTGACTATTCTTGTCGCCAGGGTAAGTAGGGAAAATTTCGGCAAATTAATTTATAGTGTCGCTGATGTGCCAACTTCTGTCTACATCAAAGATAACGCTTTTATAAACTGTGCACCCGATACTAGCAGAAGCTTGTAACCCTCCATGTTGATTATTTCGGATATGAAACCATAGATAGAATCTGTTTCCTCGCAACCTTGACCATGAATTACATATTTAAAAAAAATTGAACAAAAACAAACTCCGTACTTAATTATCCGCCTTTTTGCGCATGTGAATGCTGGGCTAGAGGTTAGAGACGGAGTCGATTACTGTGAAGGAATTTGAGTTCTCTGTCTGCTTTATTTTAATAGCTTAGAAGAGCTGAAAGCAAAGAAGCGGGGTTACAGAGTCTGCTGGGAGAAACTGAAGCTAATTTGAAGGTACTTGGTTGACTAATACAGGGCACGCTAAAACGATATATATTTTGTTAACTCCTAGACTTGCTGTATTATGATGATAAAATCACGAGAGATTGGTTATACTGCTCCATATTGAGAATTTTATTCATCGGAGCACTGAATTGGAGTATACTGTGAAGATGGTCTGTAAGGGCATGACGGCGAAGTGCGCCTCTGTAATCAAATGTAAACATGATGAATGATGTTCATACTAATCGTTCGATCCATGACCATGACCGCACCAACCATCTCTGGTACAAATCCCCGAAGTTATGGGTCAGTTTTGTTCTTTTCTAACGTGATCCTCAACCGTTGTTTGTTTGTTTGTTTGTTTGTTTGTGTTTAGAGATCTAATCACCAAAGCCAGGAACAACAGGCCAAGCTTCGAGAATTGGAGAATCAGATTGAGGGTCTGAAAAACACTCTGAAAGAAGCCGAAACACAAGCAATAAAGGTAACAAACGCTTGAAACAAAAATCATTAGTTTTTACCTTACAAATTCTGCATTCGTCCAACTTAGATGACACATTTATAGTTACAGATAAAGGTCCGATTCCTAGAAGCTTTCAGACGCTTTCCGGTGAGAAAAAAACGCAAAGTTATCAGACGCTTTCCGGTGAGAAAAAAACGCAATGTTATCAGACGCTTTCTGGTGAGGAAAAAAAAAAAACGCAAAGTTATCAGACGCTTTCCGGTGAGAAAAAAACGCAAAGTCATCAGACGCTTTCCGGTGAGAAAAAAACGCAAAGTCATCAGACGCTTTCCGGTGAGAAAAAAACGCAAAGTCATCAGACGCTTTCCGGTGAGAAAAAAACGCAAAGTTATCAGACGCTTTCCGGTGAGGAAAAAATGCAAAGTTATCAGACGCTTTCCGGTGAGAAAAAAACGCAAAGTTATCAGACGCTTTCCGGTGAGAAAAAAAACGCAAAGTTATCAGACGCTTAACGGTGAGAAAACGCAAAGTTATCAGACGCTTTCCGGTGAGAAAAAAACGCAAAGTTATCAGACGCTTTCTGGTGAGAAAAAAACGCAAAGTTATCAGACGCTTTCCGGTGAGAAAAAATGCAAAGTTATCAGACGCTTTCCAGTGAGAAAAAAACGCAAAGTTATCAGACGCTTTCCGGTGAGAAAAAAACGCAAAGTTATCAGACCCTTTCCGGTGAGAAAAAAACGCAAAGTTATCAGACACTTTCCGGTGAGAAAAAAACGCAAAGTTTTAAAGAGGGTTCTCCGGCCCAAGAACGATCACCAAGTGATTATAGACCTTACATTTTTTAAGCGCTGGTTTACATGGAGATCTTCGACAAGACTTGTAGTCTACAGGCGGTGAGCGTAAAAATCAAGTTGGCAACAGTTCTACCTACAGTGACATTAGCGACCAGTTGTTCGCAATTTGGGACTCGTCATAATTTACATCAATTGTGCGACAAAGCAGCGCGGACAGGTAGTTATGGCGCTCAGTCTAAGTTCGAAATGCGTAATTTAAGCTCTCCCCGTTGCCACTCACTAGATTTGTTTTGCTCTAGTTTATATTTTGCTTAAGCTCTTTAAATAAATTACTATCTGCAAATTTTATTTACCGGTCCCTCGATGTACTCATAATTAAAGAAACCTGCCTCTTTCTGTATTTTTTCTGGTCATTTTTTTCTTCAGGAGAAGTTGGAAAAAGAACTGGAAGCTGTGAAAGCGGAGCGAATGAGAGCTGCCATACAAGCAGCGGCAGATAAACAGCTGGCTGATGCGCAACAACAGGTTTGCCAAACACTCAACTTGTTTGTACTTATATTACAATCCTTAAATTCACGAAATTGCTGATGTTAAACGGAGCAATTTTCATGCAACGTTGGTCTTTCGTGTAGCGGCGTTGATGTAAGTGACGCTGCGTATTAATAAGTTTGACTTTGTCTCGCAATTCGAAGACAGCTTAATAGATGCAAAGACACAAATCGTTCTGTGAGACACCAATTGCTAGAAAACGAATTTTTTCTTAGAAGCGATGACACTGTTAAAATTGGCTCACGATGAAAAACATAGTGGAAATGTACTACAGTTTACTGAAATGTCTCTCTTAGTAGCGGTTTGGCTCTCTTCGTTATATTTGTTGCATTCTATGTTTAAAACACGGTACGTCATGAGCAAAGAGTAGATTTGTTCTCGCTTTCTATAGGTTGCTTCTCTTCAATCTATGCTCGATTCGAAAGACAGGCAGCTTCAAGAGGAACTGAGACATGGGACGCAAAATTCAGCTGATATAGGTGGGTCTCCATCGATTCATATATTTTCTAGAGAAAACAATATCTGCTGATTATGTTTGAAGGTTTTCATCGCCAACGCGGTTTTTCCGATGTGATAAGTGATCCCGACATTTTAGAAACCCTTTCCATGGATGAGATGCCAAAACAACTTGAAACCGGTCGATACAACTCAGTTGTATTTTCACGCGCTTGAGTCAGATTACTTGCCTTAACTTGGTGTTATCTTTCAATTCTCGAGAAAGTTTCCAGTGTTTAGATTGGCTGACGACGTGACTACCTTGGTTAAGTCGTGTGGTTCTCAGCCTAAAGAAGTTTCAAGTCAGGTTAATCGCACAAAACTGCAGACGATAATTCTATAAATCGTCCCTGGTATTTCTGTACTTAGAAGAGACATCTAAAAGTTGTTTCTTGGACCATCTTTTTTCCTTCAGTTTTATCGTGGAATCGAGCGATGTTTTCCAGCCACATTGTGAACATAGTCGATTTTTCAGGTGCAAGGGGTAAAAATTATTTATAAAGGTTGAATTGTGTTTTATTTGTTTTAACCTGCTAACAGCTGCCCAGCGAGCAGCGATTAAAAACTTGGCATCAGCTTTGGCCGAACAGAACCAGGAACTGGAACGTCTGAAGGACGATTTGTTTGAGATGTCACGTGCTCCAGTCCAACCGCAATACTTTCCTCAGCCAGGTTAGTTTTTCCTCAGAAAATATTCATTTTCCCTCTCTCAAATCAATTTTATGATAAGTGGCAATTCTTAAATTTTGAACTGGCAACTGACCGGAAGTCGTGTTATTTTGAATACCCTCCAGGCTCGTTTTGTTATTCAGTATAACGTGTTGCGTTATTAATTTGAATCTTCAAAGTTTTATTTACTAATTTTAGCTGTATGCTTCTTTTATCTTCAGACGTTAGCCTTTCCGCTTTAGCAAACGAGGTCGAGGCTCTGCGAGCAGCTTTGTTACAAAGAGAGCAACAAGTACAGAGCCTCACTCGACCAATACCACTTCCGTCCAATCCGCCCTTCACCACTTCTGGCTTGGTTACCACGTCTGCGTACATGAATCCGCCGTTTACCACTTCCGGCTTGATAACCACACCTGGGCTAGCAACAACACAGGCGTACTTACCGGTCAGCGGGGTGACCCCAGTAGTTGTTGAGGGCCCATCCAATGGAGTAACTTTTACTCGATCAGTACCAGTCATGACTCCAATGATTACAAACGCCAGTGGACTGGGTACAAACAGCTATGCGGCCAGTCCTGGACAAGTTCATCATCATCATTATTATTCAAAGTCAACTGGTCGAGGTATACAATGTATTCTGCACTAAAATTTTCAGTCGGAGGATTTCAAAGTAGAAGGTTCTTTGTCTGGTCATACATCATGTTTGCTTTTTATTGAGGTTTTCTGTGGATATAACATTACTCCAATAAATCTGTTAGGTACAGTTCATTTTAGCTTCCTTTTAGTTTGGTAGTTTTGATTTGTTTGCTATCGACTTCGGTCCGTGTTCCGTTCGATATCTATATTTCGTTTAACTAACCAATTTTTCACTTTGTATCAAGCTAATTTTAGTGACAACTTCCTCACACCCCTCCCCTGAGGTGTTAACCTTGTATCAAGCTATTTTTAGTGATACAATTTAAACTACAATATCCTCAACGCATGTCTACATTATCCATCAGCTGGGATAAAACCAAAACCGTTCACAGTGACAACTTCCTCACACCCCTCCCCTGAGGTGTTAACAGCTAGCACAGTAGCAGCCCCTGTGACATCACCTGTCCACCATCATCATTATAATGACATCACTGGGGAAGATAATGACGGGAGAAAGAAAAAGAAAAGGAAAACCAAAAAACCAAAAGATGAAGTTTTATTTTGTAATTTTCCAAATCACGAAGGCCTGGTAAGTTGTTGATTACTGCACCTGAACACACACAAACTGTTATCTCTCCATTTGCAAGTATTTATTTTTTTACGGGCCACCAATGTCTCAGCAGAAATTCCGTTAAACGTGTCGTCAGCGTAAATGTGTAGAACGTTTCGACGTGGTTTTTAAAATTCACATTGTATTCGTGAAATTATTCGTTCGGTTAGAGTCAGAAAAAAAATGCAAGAACTTCGAAAGAAGAAATTAACTAACTAGTAAGAAAGAACATGAATGGAGAAGATGAACAAAAATTGCAAATGATGACTTTCAAAATAAACAAACTTTGTCCATGTTCCTTTGAGGTGTAATTCCTTTAAAATAGCCAATGTGATCCAATTTTCAATTCGTCTCGACTGTTAAACCTAAAAAAAATTGATTGCGTTTTGAAGGACATCAATACTAACTAGTTGCGATCGATTGACGGATTCATCGATGGGCTAAATATTCACAACTTTTATGTTTTTTTCTCTTTACTTCTCCACTTATAAATAGAATTTGTTCTTTGTTAGTTTTCCGTGAATTTGATCGCTCTTCCACTTACCTTGCAGGAGTATGAGGTCGGTAGATTGGAAGGTCTTTTGACTTCCTCCCACCAGGTGCAGAAACTTCAGGTACATTGCTTTGAATGTTAAAGCTCCTTTTTTTTTTTCAAATATATGGTGCTAGTAAGTCTTTTTTTTTTTTTTCGAGTCTGCTTACTTGGCCAATGTTGAGTTCGATGCAAAGGATTGATTCCTCCATGTTGAGGGATAGAATTTAATTGCCTTAAATCTCCTCAATAATTGTCATTTTGGGGTGAAATATCTTAGATTGATCCATTAATAATTTAATGTCTCGTTCGCAAGCGAGAGATAAGGTTACGAATTTAACGTTTTCGTTTAGTTAAGCATAATTTTTCCGATTTCTGCCATAAAACGTGTGGGCGAACAAGACAGTCATTTTATGAGGGACGACACAGTATTTCCTACATTGTCACAATTAGAGGACGAAACCCCACCTTCATACTTCGGCCTTTTCTAAAAGAAGAGCTTGATTTACCCCTGCTATCGTTAATTCTTGTGGCCACCGTTTTCATGGTCTAGAACTGTATAAACCGCTAAATTCTTTCAACTTATGCACAACCCAAAACATTCTGAACTGCCTCCATAACAGTCGAGAAAAAAAATTTAAGACATCACTATCCTCAATGGCGTATTCCCTCCAGAATATTTAACGGTCCATACCTTGTCGTTTGTCTAACGAAAAGCCTCTGGCTTACAGTGATTGCTTGGAGAGAATGGTATTTTGAGCAAATATTGATTTAACCCCATGTACTGTGATTGGAACAGTGTGATTAATTATATGCCGTGTAAATCAACTCAAATTACCTTTCTGTAGCATCAACTGTCACTTTAGTTGTTTCGGTGGTGAGTTCTTGAACAGCTACCGACATTTATTATCGATTCAGTGCTGTAGAGACCTAATCGTTCGCCTTTCACAAAATGTCGTGGTTTTCAGTGTAACCATTGTGTTAGAATTGAATTATTAATCGTCAGCGGCTTGATAAATGAAGGTATTTCAATCGTAAAGTTGTTTCAATAGAATGTCAAAGGAAGCTTATGGCGTAGACAACCAATTTAACGTCCTATTTCCAGTAAGAAAAAGAAAGGTATTTTCGCTAGGGTACTGTATTTGTTTACGGCTTACTTTTGTGTGATTAAGTAACAATTAATGGCAGTACAAATGATTTCTTTTTCAATTCAGGATCAACGAGACTCGCTTCGAATGGATTTGAAAGAATTGGAACACGAGGTGGGATGACCGTTTTTATTGTTTTATTGAATTGCAAATGAATAACGAGGTAATTTGCCCTACAGGATGAAAAACATGCGTTGAATAGGAATCACGCCGCTTGCAATCCCTACGTTCTTTATAACGCTTTAAGAGGCTTTTAGTTCTACATCGAACAAACGACCTCCCTGAAAAACTCGAAACGACTCTTCAACACGAGAACACGAAACCTCGATTTTCTGACTTCCACAGATGAAACAAATTTGATTCATTCGTAAAATGAGAAACGCAGGCCAAGTTTTCAGTTTTGTTTCAATACCTCCAACTCTGAAACACGTTTTTGTTCTTGCTGAAAGGTGGAAGATTCCCTGAAACGGCGGGCGACTGCAAGGCAAACTCAACGACATTCATTAGATGGCAATTTAGCGGTAAGTCGACATTTATTACAACTTACAGTGTATGTGGAACATTTTCTTGAATTATCCACGAAAATTGTCGCCCCTATTTTTACGAATCTTTCTTGAGAGAACAAAATTTTCGCTGGATCTTTATCTTCTTGTAACATTTAAGAGAAGTTTAGGCGGGAAGTGTTCAATGAAAATTCTTGTGTTGTTACTTGTTTAAAATTCATTTATTTAAAATTTGGTGCTGAATCTCTCTTTGTATTATCTTACCACCGGCAAGAGTTAATAAGCACTTTCCTTATTGAACTTAACGCTATGATATGGACCACTAGTGTAATTATTAATTGTTTTCATCTTAGTTTTTGCAAATGTTCTGTTCTTAAATCTTTTCCAAAACTTTTAATCTAGGCGTGAACAAAAAAATTGTTCGTTGTAAAGGTCAACTTTAATTTTCTTCCATTTGATACAGTGAAATGGAAAAAATTCTTAATTTAAGTAATGATGTCGAAAAGACACTAACTGTTTGTCATTGTGAACGTCTGTGTTTTTCATTTTAGAGACTACAGGATCATCTTTTGACTGTTGTTGATCACAGGTCGCGTTTATCTTCGTCATCTACCGTAAACTAACATTTAGCATAGTTATCTGTTGATAAGAACTTCCTATCGATTTATTTCCCACAAAAATTATAGGTGACAATATTTTTAATGAAGACTTTTGTTTGGCAAATTTCTTCTTAAGTCTTCCGCACTAAAAAAAAGAAATTCTTCAAAGCTTTCCTTATAATTTCAACAGTTCGTTGACGTTTGGACTGGTGAAATTTCAAAACTACCTCTGTTTACTTTGTGTGAAAGTAACGCATATCTTAATTGTGGAAAAGTAAACACGCTGTCTTTGAATAAGGACTTTTAGGATGTTCCTTTGGCAGCCGAATGCCAAGGCGGCAGTTAGTTTTCAGTGTGTTTATTTGAGCTTCAAGCATCAACAACTCCACAAAAGCTATCGTGTTTGCGGTCGTCAACACAAGCAAACCTCTAGCACTTATACTTGCTTAACATAGTTTTTTTTTTTTGAGACGCTTTCAAGTCTTTCGCGCGTATGAAAGAGAAATCCAACGGGCTTAATGAATTTAGTTATTTAAAAAGGAACTTTCATGTACAGGAAAAAAAAACTTTTATGTATTAAACTTTTATGTACAGAAAAAAAGGCCAAACAAGTACATCCGAAGCTATAAATTCTAGTTGTAGACAGTTCTGATGTAAGAAAAGGTTGGCTTTGACATTCAACAGTGACGCACAGGAATTGAGTAACGTTCCGATCTTGGCTTCTTACGTGCGGCGTGACTGCTGGATGTTCTGCCTTTTACCTTTGATTTGCCAGTTTTCCCTTTGCAGCTTTTTGCCACACGACTTTGTTAATTTTCGAAACGATTGAACCATGTTAATTGCATGGATTCTCGTTCATCGGTTTGCAAGTGTTAGCAGTCTATAACGCTTCATTTTAGAGTTGATGAACGTGACGTGTGCTGCAGGAATAAAGTTCAGAAAGCCAGCCTTTTCTTAGTAGTTTTGTTCATAAAATATTTTGTTCTTAAAATAACTTTGCGTATGTACTTCCCAGTGTGAAAACGAGCAAAACAGTATTTATATTGCTGTACATAACGGTCGAGAATGTAATTTTTCTATGATATCCGAATAAATTGCCTTTCGTATGAAAACATTGTGTCTGATTTTATTTTGGTTTTGATAGCGAGCTTCTAAGCAGGGGCTGGCCTTCTGTTTTTTCCTAAAAAAGCAAGGTTTTTTTTCTAAATTAGCTCGAGATTTTTACATTACAAGTTTCGTGTCCTAACAATCAAACAGGTCAGCAGTTATAAGGTATTAAGTGATTATTATCCAACTGCTCTCGGTAGAGTACAAATAACGCGCGAGTAGAGTATAAATATGCTGCGATATTGTTCAGTGGGTTATTTTGCACTGTAAAAAAACCTGTTTAACCGGCCGGCTGCGCGCGCTACGCGTCTCTATCCGCTTTGCTTTTTCCCAATGAGAAATGAACAGAAACAACGCTTGAAACAACCGTGAACGAGGGGGACGGGGAGGAGTGCTTAAACCTGGATTTAAGACATCTTGAAATTTGGCTTGAACGGTTTTCAGGACGATTTTAATGAAGGACCTACCTCGGGATCGAGTTCCCTATAACTTAGTTGGTCACTGAACCTTCTTCCCACAAATTTGAAACAGTTCGCAGGAAAAAAAGCAGTTTGATAATAAATAAACTTCTTAGACGTTTTGGTGTGTAGTCTTGCTGAGTATTTTACTGGTTGTTTGTATTCTGACTCACCCCACAGGCTCGTCAAAATACGGCGCAACTCGAAAAAACTCATTAGCAATACTGCACACCATACTGATCCTCCCCCATGTTCCCGTGTGTAATTTTTTAGTTGGGTATTCCCTCATTTTACATCCTCACAAAGAGTTCACACTTTTTCCAAAGGTAAGATACAACCAGAACTATGATGAACTCCTTCAACTGTCCGTGACCGAACCTGAAAATGCCGGAGATTTATATGTTCCACCTTAAGTACAATTTTTATGACATCAAACACTTCCAAAATGAAATTGAACGAGGATACTTGCTTTCCCGTAACGCAGTAAAAAAAAAAAAAAAGGAAATGATATTTATATATATATATCTACACATTCTTGGAAATATTGCAAATTTGCACAGTATCATTTGCGTTTATGTAACACCAAAAAGACTTTTGACACAAACTTTAATACGAGATCTGGTGGAAGGAGAAAATCAGTTCAATTTTATGTAGCACCTTTTACCTTTCCAGTGATTAACGTCAATTGTAGACTTTGAATTCTAAGGTTAAAATTAGCTGTGGTAGGAATGACAAAGGTTTTTCCATGTTCCTAGTAATTTATTTCATCCCACTTAAACACTTCTGCCAGGCAGGAACTCGGAGAGTTTACATCATGAGAGCTGTAGACGAAGAAGACGAAGTAAACTTCCCACTAAAATATCTGCAGCAAAGGCAAGTGTTGTTACAAGCGATCTTCTAATCTCCATTAACTTTGTTGAAAATGAATGAAACTTTATTTTACATGCCGGGCAAGCCAAAATTGCCTCCCAGGTAAAAAGTTAATTCAGTGGAGGTTTCTGAAATACATACCATGTCTATGTAGCTCCAGCATCTGCGTCTGGTCCAGAAACACGAAATTATAACATTATCCTCAAGGTAATTCAAGGATTGGAGAAGCGTTTTGGCGCCGTGGACCAGAATAGAGATGTCAATGGTGCGTTTTCTCAAGGTCTCTCCCAACTAATCCCTAACATGGAGATACGATTGAATGTCGTGGAATCAAGAATGCACCATGTTATGAAATCAGCCAAAAAAAGCAAACTATTGTAATGGTTGTTAAATACTTGAAAACTTGAAGAAATAGCATTAAATTATAACGCTATCCTCGACTTTTTTAACGGTTACAAAGTAACTTTGTGATGTCCCTAACTTTTCAAGTTACTGCACTCTTATCAACCTAGCTAACTTGTTAAATGTTCGTAATTCAGCTCTGGCGTTGAAACGGAGCCTTTGCAGTTGTCCTCTGTTAATCAAATGGATGATAACGCGCAAGAGGCATCCTGGGAAAAGCGTTTGAGTGACCTGGCTCGTTTTGAAGGTCTGCTGCAGAAGAGAAAAACAGAACTGCAACAGATGGATGCTGAACTAATGGAGCGAAGGCGCGAACTAGACGATATTGTGCGAAAGGTGTGTTCAGTTACTTTGTATTGCTTCTGCTGATGTTGTTGTTGTTGTTGTTGTTGTTGTTGCTGTGTTTTTTTTTTTCGTTGTTGTTTTTTTATTGTCTTTGCAAAGCTTGCCAGCAGACCGTTTCTTTTCTCCGTTAGCGTAAGATGGCCGAGGGACGCTTAAGGCGGACAGAAGAGGATGCTGGTATCATTGAGCAACGCGCAGCGGAGACTTCGGTAGAGTTAATCCGTGCGGGAAATCAGCTGATTAACCTACAGATCAAAGAAAAGGTTCTACTTGAGCGTCACCAACAAATAAACAAAGTGAGATACTACCTCCACAATGTCATTCAACTTAATCGATAATACCCATTATACTAAATTTATCCATTCAAGATGAATTTATTTTACTGAAAGGTTTTATTTCAGTAATCGCCTTACAAAAGTGGTAATCTGTAAAGACTTGCCTTCCACTTTTGAGCGTCTTTTAGAATTTCTCTACCTCAATGTAACATGGTCATTTTAACACTGCTTTATAATTTCCATGAACTGCTGCACGGCGCTGTCGATGTGTAATGTTATAGGCATACCATCTTAAAACTGATTACCATTATTTACCTCTTTTCAAAGGCTATCGAAGCCAAAGGACAGGAGTTAAATGAAGCTGAAAACTCGTGTACAATTGTTCGACACAATGTCGATAAACTCAACAAGGAATTAGCAAGTAAAATGGAAGATCTTGAAAACAAAGAGAGTGTACTGAAAGACGTGGAAACGAGAACTCAACTTTCACTCAGGTTTGGTCTTAACCTGTACATAAAACAACTAGATAATATAGGAACGAATGAAAATACGACAAACGTAAGGAATTAGTAAACTAATCATTCTTCTGACTGTAGGGTCGATGAGCTCAGGAAGCTGATAGCACAGACAGAAACAGAAGAGAAACATAAATCAGATAAGTACGTCAGAGCGCTAAAGGAAGGTGAGAAAGCTTTGGAAGAGAAAACAACCCAGCTTGCCAGAACAAGAAATGAACTTCAAAGTCAAATGATACAATTCCATGAACTGAACAGCAAAATGAACAAGCTGAAGACAAAACTAAAAGAAATTGAGGAAAACATCAAGAAAGGAAAAGTTGAAGCTGAGAGGCTTGCACAGAGAAAAGAAGAAGAAAGAAGAATCCAGGATCTTAATGTTCAGGTCAGAGCGTAAAATAAGTTGTCAGGAGAAGAAATTTCTCTCGAAGACATGTATGTAAGGCAAGAGATGAATGGAGTAGCGTTTGAAAAAGTTTCTTATGCGTTTTTTGACAGGAAGCCGAGGAAAAACTTCTAGAAATTAACAACGCAAGAAATGAATCAATGGAAGCTCTTAAAAGCCATCGGGAGGAGCTAAGTCTGTTAAGAAACAAAATTCACGAGAGCATGAGCAAGATTAAAGAATACGAGGAGCTAAAGAAACAGAAAGAAGCTGAACATAAAAGGATTTCGTCCGCCTTCAATCAAGACAAAGTCAAACTTGAAAATGAGTTTACTCACTTGAAAAGGTGACTAGAACTCCACGCTAATTAACGTTTGTACTGACCATTTATAAGTAGCCTCCAAGGTTTTTGTTTTGTTGTGCTGCGTCACGTGGTCAGTGTATAACAACTGGCCCTTGGGTAATTCTTTAAATAGGAAATTCTGCCCGTCAGATACTCTGAGATCTCATCTTTTCTATCTGTTTGTTTTCCTTAGCTGTAATTAGTTGTTCATTATATCTATAACTTTTACCACTGATTTAAACGAATCTCTTTACTTCCACTTTGTTAGCCTCGCGCCTTGTTTTTATCTGGGCATGCCATATTGGCGACGTGTGCCGGTAAATGCCTCTATCAAGCGTGCCCTGTAAACCACATCTAATAGAAATTTGAATCCTCCGAATGTTACTCCATATTGCAGTGAGACGCAAGAAACAGAGGAATGTTTAAGTCATATGAACAATGCTCTAAAAGAAGTCACGGTTGAACTTCAATCTGCCAAACTGGAACTGGACGAGCTGAGCAACACGAAAAACTCTGTTATGAAGGAGTTGACCGATCTCCAACTCACACTCGCTGGTAAACAAAAAATATGTGTAAAATATGTGTATGATCATGAAATGCTTAAACTTGGATTTAAGACATCTTGAAATTTGGCTTGTATGACTCGACGCGGGAGCGTTTTTGTTGACGATTTTAGCCAACGGTGTGGGACCTACCTCGGGATCCAGTTCTCTATAACTTAGTTGGTCACTGAACCTTCTGCCCACAAATTTGAACTTGCTTGGGGATCGAATTCTCACGGGATGGGCAATGGTTAGCAAAGATTTGTCTTTGCTCCACCCTAATGACAATTGCGTTGCATATTTCCTTACCATCACCTAATTTGCAAATGTTTACTTCACAACTGCTTGCAAAGTCTGGAAATTACAAACTTTTTTTGTTATATATAGAAAAAAATTTAAACCAACAAAACGAATGATTTAAAGATGTCTATGTTTCTTTACGTGAACAGAAAAAGGGAAGGAACTTATGAAAGTCAATCAGGAAATTGAGGATGGTAGCAAAGAACTGGAAAAAGTTAAAGAGGTAAAGAAATGAAAGTTTCAAATCAAGTAGCTGGCATAACGTAATTCAGTTCGTAAATATTCTTGAACAGTATGCCAATTTTATTATTCATCAACCTAACAAGTGAAGCTCTTTATTTTCTATAACTGTCTAATATACACCGAATATGGAGGGAGTGCTTTTTAAGATGTGGTAGATTTTAAACTTCAATACAGCCTTGAAAACGATTACTAAATTTCGTCTTATCATTTCGCAGATTACAATCTAAAACATTTATTTTACACTGTTGGTCCAAAGCCAAGGTGCTCGCATCCAAATTTTTTTAAAAATAAACTTTATGCAGAGCACAGGCAAATTTCCAAGAAATTTGAAAAAAAAATGAAGGCGGGATAAATTGAGTAGCATGAAGTGGACTATCCTCGTATCAGTAAGGTCCCTTGTAAAAACTTGGGAAATAGTTGCTATATTTCCTTTTTATTGTAAATCCCCTAGAGTCAAATGTTAAAAATTGGTATTGTGCTTTTGAGTGCCAAAAGGGAAAGATACTTTAGGGATTAATAATCTAATACTGACACTTAAGCCATTGGCAACATGGTCGCTCTCTGCATTGCAGACGATCGCAGATTTCCAAAAGAGACAAAAAGAGTTGACTGAAAATTTGGAGGAGGGAAGTGAAAGACCTGACCGTGCTCGAAAGGACAGTTTGCCTCGGGAGTCGTCAGCGCCTAAAAACAACGAGAAAGAAAATGGTAATTATATTCAAGTTTAAACTGTTTTTTTTTTTCCAGAACGCTTTCAACATTGCTGATATTACCTGTAGGCAGAACGCTTTTCAGATTTAAAACAGCTTATGATGTATCTAATCAGTTAGCGCCCTGCAGCTCAGTTTTCAAAGCATGCCATCACGAAATCGGATTTGGGAGGCGCTCGGATTCTCACGCTTTTATTAATCTTGAAATTGCTTTAAGCACGAGAAATTCTTCAGAGACTATAGATTCCTTGTGGATTGATATTCTGATCGACTTTCCACAGAGCTCCTTGTTACCAGACTACGCCAAACTATCAATAACCTCTCGGATGAAAACAAGAAGCAAAATGGAGCTCTTAAAGAAGCGAGAGGTGAAGTTAAAGAGATGCGAGAACTTCTGAAATCAGTAAGTAGTTAAAAGGAGTAGGTTTTTAAAGAGACTGCGGTGCTGCGTGGTGGGGAGCAAGATCATTAGGTTTTATCATTCGGTGAGGTGATAATGTATAAGGCTTGCGAGCCATGACGAAGGGCTAGCGCTCGGACGTCAGCTTTAGAAAATCTTCACGGTGGCCAATTTAAATTATCAACTCAGAAAACCAAAATTATCCAGCAAGCAGTCACGACCGCCATGAATTCTAAGAAGAGTGTGAGTTGGAGTTTGAAATTTCCCTATTGTGAAATCGAATGAGTGTGTACAAACCTGCTTTAATTTGGTGATAAAACGCAGCAGCCGTCAACATCATAAGACGATGGTTTTTTTCTTATTACTGTCATTATAATTTCAATCTGTCGTCAGATGACAATAACTCGGAATTTTTTATCTTGAAAAATGAAAGAAGCTTCTTGAAGAGAACATCTCCAAACTCTTCCCAGAATCAACACGTCTACCAGATTTTTTACTGAGAAACAAACTTTGTAATCTTAAATAAGCTGGTTCAATATAGCCCAAACCTTTGCTTTAGATTCATAGATGTTTGAAAAATGTGATGTATATGCAACGGGTCTTTAAGAAAGCAAACGAAATGATGCAGATTTATAAGGAAGAGTCGTGCTGATGATCATCACAAACGATCAACATTTGATATACAATCCTACAGTGTTACCTGTGAAAGCCCAAAAACCACGAAATTTCAATCGAATATGATCAATCGTGGGTGGTGCGGAAGAACTTGACACCAGTGTTTGACATTAGGGCTGTTATGCTGGTGGGAGATTAGCACCAAGCGCCACAATTTTTTGTTTGTGCTACCTTATTTTAAAAGTGAGCGAAACTGTTGAGGATTCTAAGAGGAAATCGCATCCCCAGAGAAAAAAAAAAGGGCAGAAGAAAAGGCCTTGACGAAGCTCGGGGTAGTAACTACACACCTGGAAATGGAACATTGAAAATGCAATCAAAGAGTACATTTTCAAATCTCTCGAGAGGAAGGACATAGAAAATTATGAGATGTGAAGGGAGCTAAGCGTTGAAATACTTTTGAGGCCTCGAATTTGGTATTCAATCATTCTGTTTTACTAGCCTTGCTTGGGATTTTAAGGAAGTTTCTTTTCGTCGGCTCTAAAACTTTCGGTCATATTGATGGTTGTTACTGTCATGCAATCGAAGTCTAAAATCAAAACTATGAGATGCCTGACGCTAAGCGGCGGGGGGTAAGCTTTTTGTAGAATATTGATTAATTAATAATTTTCCCAAGTCTCAGGTGCGTAGGATTTTCTACTGATGAGTTATTTGCCAAAATTTCTGACACATTTTAGAGTGCTCAGTATGAGAAAGCCATTTTGGTGTGACACCATGTTAGCGTCAATCTAAGAGGCAATCATTTGACGCCGATTGCAATCACTGTAAATGAAATACTTCATTGCTTTAATGTTACTTTCTTTTTACGATGTGAGGTTGCTCGGTGCATTTAATGTGCATGACTGTTGTAACAGAAAACCGTGTTTACATGTCCCTTATGCTTTTGCACCACATTTTTCTTCCTCCTAATAGGACAGAAATAGCTGTATTTCTTGCAATTTTATCTGTGACGCTTTATTTTACACCGTCTCCGATTTTGGCCCAAAAATTGTAATTGACACCTCTACTTTGAAATGCTTCTCTTGCTCATAAATGTTCCAGTCTGTCTTAAATAATCACAGGTCGCCCTTTCCATTAGCACTGTTTTGACGATGTTATTGAATATTTTTACCACCCATCTATTTGTATCTTTTCAGCCGGCTATCTAAAGGAAAGGAATTTTTTACTATTCTTAATTAAAAAGTTCGTTCAGGGAAATAAATTTTCAGTCGTTGTGTTTTTTGATTCAAGTGTTAACTTTATTTAAGTCTACGTATGATGCACGATCCTCGCAGTAGATAGCGCTATTTATGCAATAGCGAAAATCAGACCTGAAAAAAATCAGGCCTGTACGGGATTCGAACCACTGACCTCTGCGATACTAGTGCAGCGCTCTACCAATTGAGCTAACAAGCCAACTGAGAACAGTTGTCAAAATATATGAACTTCATACATTCATTGTACCTTATCTAAGTCTATATAATAATTTGGATATATCAACAAAGTTGAAATGGTAAATTGGCCACCGTAACGATTACAAAAGCTGACGTTTCGAGCGTTAGCCCTTCGTCGGAGCGAATAGTGGAATTGTGGGTTGTGTATGCTTTTAAAGGCAGAGAATGGAGCTACGTTATTGGTGGGAACATGGAAACGAGAAAAACAAGAATAAATTAGTGGAATGAAAAGCGTTCGTTGATCCCTGTGGGATTTAGACTGCCGGTTTGAAAGATGAGCTTTTGTTCAAGATTTATACGGCTTTCCGTGCTACCTAAGTGTAAGGAAAGACCGCAGATTGCCAAATGTTGCTTAGAATGATTAGGTAAATTAAAATGTCTAGCGACTGGTTTCGATGTTATCTAAGTCTACCTTACAGAAAAAACTGTTGCTATTTTTTCAATATACTGTAAGGAAAAGTATCATGGAGAGGAAGAGATTCGTTTCTCCTAAGGGCGATTTAGAATGAAGTCGATCCTCAGGCTAACTCAAGTTATGTTTGGATGATATGCCAGAAGCCGTCCTTTGCATCTTTGTGTCTCTTAAAATAGTTATGCTTTTATCTTTCCAAATCAGTTTTTTCTTGATTTATAACAAATATTTACTCAGCAAACTGATTCGTTTATACGCCTACAATTTAAATCTATCAAATTAAGACTGAATAAAGCCTTTTGGAAAAAGTGGTAACTAGAAATTTGTTTTTCACGAAAATGGACTTGTGAAATAGCGTAAAAAGCAATTTGAATAAACGCACGGGGTTTATTAACCCTCTTTATGTTTTATGTAAATATGAATTTTGTTTACCTTATCAAACTCACGGGGTACAAATAGTCTCTTACTGAATTTCGTGACCACGCCCACTTCATCGGCCCACTCAAATCGAGTGCGATTTTTGGATGTTACATCATCTTGCCGACTCTCTGTATAAAAAGTTAACAATGTACCACCGAAATATTGAACTATAATATCATGGCTTTCCATTTTGTGTATTTTCGTACTACAAAGTAAAGTTTTTCCCTCGTCATTTTCACCTTTTCCCGAGCGGGTCCGTCAAAATTAAGAAGGCGTTCGTGGTCAAAACAAGACCGAGCAAGGAGTCTTCGGCGATTTCTCTCTTACGCCAGCGCAAATTAAAAATGTACCGGCAAAATCAAAGAGAGGAACAAATTTCCTTTGTTTTGATGGGTAAATTGTCGAACAAGGAGCACAGATTGAACCTCGTCAAATGGCTAGTCAAAACAGCCACACCCTCCTCCTTTTGCTCGTTTCCTGTTTTATAAGCGTGAAAGCAGTGGGAGAAGAATCGGGTAGCTCGGAAAGCGCTTCGGGTATTAATTTACCATCGTTTCCTTACGAGATAAACAAGCAAGATTTGTAAAGTTATTTTCCGAAAGAGTCGGAATAAATACATTTTTTTCAGGTTAGATTGCTGTTTTTACCCTAAACGTCGTCCAATAAATTTTTGTTGCAGCCTACTAATCTATACGATTTCGAAGGAATGTAAAGAAGATGACAAAGAAAACCATGAGTCGGTCCTCTCTGCTGTTATAAGCAAAGTATTTGAACGATCAGGTATACGAGGTATAATGCTCAATAACCGAATTCTAGAGGTCTTCAGAAAGAAAATATTCTGTCTCCAAAAAGCAGTCAAGAGAGCTAGCAAATGTTGCGGAAGGCAATTGAATGCACCTCTTAACAAGCTGGAAACGGGTCCTCGGTATCAATTTAAGGTGTATTATAACGAGGTTGATGTGCATCAGCCTAAAAATGAGAAAAACCGGTTAAGGGGAGAGAAAAGAGCTTTAGAAGAATCCCTAGTACAGGAGAAAGCTAAGCGATTGCGCATTGATCAAAAAGCGCGGGAAGCTCTCGAGACAGCTGAGAAGAAAGGGGCCTTCTACAGGAAAAAATTTAAGCAAATAGTGAAAAAGGTGATCAAAAATGGTAAAAAAGGTAGAGGCCCTGCTAAAAAAAGGTTTGATGAGTATTCCAAGCACCATCAGAAGATAGTAAAAAACCAGCTGAAGGAGGAGTGCCAAACTACACTGTCCTTTCTTGGACTATACAATTTTGTTGCCACCAAAGTTGAAGTCTTTAACACTGATACTTATCAGTATGAAACTTTCAATCTTGTTGGAGAGGGAGAACTGGAATTCACAGAGACTGATCCTAAGGAACTTACTAATGATGACCTTGACAATATCAATCTGTGGCTCTATCTGAAAGATAAATTCAATATTCAAATGAGGCCTGGCATGAAATTGCCACGAAAGCCAGTGGTGTCCCAAATTCATATTCCATAAAGAAGCGAATCAATGAACTAAACAGCAAATGGGCCTTGAGACCAACTCCAGGGGATGCTGAGGGTGTTCAGTTAGGACCCAGTCCCCTCTATTAACTATGGTTAGGATTTGCTGAGGGTGTTCAGTTAGGATTTGCAGAAACCTTACAAGAGCATATTGTAAGGTTTCAGAAAAATGGAGAAATCATGACTTTACAAACCATCAAGATCAAGCTTAGTGGTGATGGAACGAATATTGGAAAGAGGCTTACAGTTGTGAACTTCACCTTTACCATTCTGAATGAAAAGGAGGTGGCAATGGGTGAGAAAGGGAATTATGTACTTGCAGTTATAAAAACTACAGAGACATGATAATCTAAGAAATAGCCTAGCAGACCTTCGAATGGAAATGTCAAACTTACATGAAATAAGTGTAAATGACAGCACCTATAAACTTGAGTACTTTTTAGGTGGGGACTGGAAATTTTTAGGACTGGTCTGTGGTCTGGGCAGGGCAAATGAGGATTATGCTTGTATGTGGTGCAAGTGTCCCAGGCAGCAACGGTGGGACACAAGTAAAAAGTGGTCATTTAATGACCCCACATTTGGTGCTAGAACCATTGAGGAAATAGCAAAGTTCTCCACTGCAAAAAAATTCAACTGTAAAGGAAAACCTTTATTTGATTTTATACCCATGGATCATGTTATCATAGACACATTGCACCTCTTTGTCAGGATTTTAGATGTTTTAATTGACTTGCTCATAAGGGAATTGAGAAGAAGTGATGCTATTGAAAAAAAAACCACCTTCTCTGATGGATTCCCAAGGGAAAAGTATAAACACATGGCAGGTTACGAAGAATTAATCAAAAGTATTGGGATCTCTTTTAACTTTAGAATCAACAAGGACAGTAAAAAGCTGGAATATAGAGATCTTATGGGACCAGAAAAACTGAAACTCTTTCAGCACATAAATATTCCTATGCTTCTTCCTCAATGCAGCAAAAACAAAGATGTGCAAGTGATCTGGAAAAAATTTATGGACATAATTGGTGATTTAAAACTAGATTTTACATCTGAGGATAGTATTCTTGAATTGCAAGGAGATATCAAAGCATGGTTTGAACTCTTTCTCAACGTGTACCAAGCAAAAGATGTCACTCCCTACATGCACGCACTTCATTGCCATGTCCCTGAGTTCCTGTCACTTTATCACAACATTGCATATTACACACAACAAGGCTTGGAAAAATACAACGATAGAGCTTCCAAAGATTTTTTCAGATCTACAAATCACAAAGGAGTTGATGCCCTCCAGCAACTGTTTCTGAAGAAAAACAGGATTCAGTTTCTAGAAGCAGCAGGATATGAAAGAGTTAAGAACACTTATGAATGCAGTAACTGTTTTAACGAAGGCCACAACATCAAGACCTGCACATCACCATGCAAACATTGTGCAGCTCCTGTGTACTGTGCACATCTTGTAAAGGAAAGTGGCAAATGGAAGCCGAGATGTCAACCTTAAATTAACTAGAATTAAATTAATGCCAGTATGTCACAAAACAAAACATTTAGTGCTTGAGGATTTACTGACTCTAGTCTTCATTCAGTTTGGTAATGTTAGTCACGATAAGATCACCTTTCATTTCTCATAAACTCATTACAAATTGTCATTTCCATATTTTTGGTTGATTGTTATTTCAGTGATTGAATGATTGTTATTTCATCTGTTTGCATGGTAGTTGTTCCTGTTACCATCGCCTCTTACAAACTGAAAATTAATAAAGTAACCGTTTTCAACTTCTGATTTAATGTATTGCTCCCCAATGATTTTGTATTCTGCGATTGGACTTCTTTGCCCCAGCCAGTATTTGACAGTTCCTGGAATTACATAGGCAAAATCTCCAGCTGGATTTAAAATTCTTTCGTCCCACTTCAGCCCAAGATATGAATCAAGCAGCCTATTTGACTGCAATCGGTAAACCATCTTCCCTCTATGAAAAAATACCGGGCAAAACACAATCAAGACCTTCCATAAAAACATCCTGGTCAACGTGGAGGTCTATGTCTATATCAGGGTCCTCTCGCCTTCCAGACCAAAGCCTTTTCTTTATTTCACGAAACAGTTGGCAGTAAAATGATTGTGTTCTATCCTCAAGGGATGTTTTCGATGGAATAAACAGGCTTTCTTTACGAACAAACGGAAAATATTCAGATGCTTCACCGTCCCCGAAGGGTCTCCGCTCATCGAAGCGTGTACTGTAGCCAATGTAGTGAATTTTCAGTCTCTTGTTGGGTTTGTCAACCTCCGTGACTTCAACATCATACAATTTTGTATCTTTTCTCTGTGAAATGACCTTTTTAACAGGGGTGTATGCTGAGTATTCGTTGCAGAATCGCTTTGGTTCTCTTATCTCTCTCTTTGGCTTGTCCGCCATTTTGAAAATTTGCTTAGGAGGGCATCTGGGTTAGCGGCCGCGCCAGGCTGGAACCGACAAAAACAAATGTCCATCGCAGTGGGGAAACAGTTTGATATGTAAACGGAATTCAATCGCACTGTTAACACTTCTTCCTCTTTCGTAAGGATGATTTTGACATTCATTTTCCCGATGTTTCTTCTACATGTCATTTTGCAACACAAATGTAGCAAAGCAGACTAGTTACGAATATCTAAGGCTCTGCCGTGTCGAACTATTTCGTTCTTTCTTCTACAGAAAGTAAAAACGCGCAAGAATTCTGCTCTGAACGCTCGATTCATGAAGCCGTATATAACGGGGTTAATAGTGCAACTTCCAAAGCCAAGATATATGTAGAACGTGAAAACCTCGCGTGGGATAACGAGCTTATGGGCTGAGAAGGAATCAGCCATGTCAATAATAGCTATAGGTCCCCAACAGAGGATAAACCCCAGAACAGCTGCAAATAGTGCTTTTGTTATTTTCACTTCTTCCACATTCAATCGAAAATTCGCCTCTTTCCTAGTGATATTCATCTCTTGGTTGTGTTGTTGAATGGTTGTAAAAATCTTATAATATGCAACAGTGATTATTCCAATAGGAACAGAGATATAAACTACATCTAAATAGGCCATGTAAGCCATGTCTAAGTGCGGCGTCTCAAAGTCCATAAAACAGATAACTTTACCGTAGTGCACGCTAAATGTGGCCCATTGAGCCATCCATGAAAGCCCTGCACCAAAAGCAGCGAAAAGTGTTATGATAATCACAGAAATGCAAGTGGATTTTACTTTAAAACACTGGCGATAAAGATTGGGTTTCACCACGCGGAAATATCTGTTCACAGCCGTTGCAGTCATGAGCAGCAAAGAGTATAGCGCACAGAAGAAACAAAAAAATCCTTGGAAATGACAAACAGCACTGCTGAATGGCCACTGTCCTGTTATGAGAAGAACCACAGACAGGGGCATACAAAAGGCTGCCATGAGAGCATCGGATATGGCCAGGGTAACGACATAGATGTTCGGTATGACGCGAAGTCTTTTGTTGTGATACACTGCCCAGCAGACGAGCACGTTACCAATGAAGGCCAGAACGTTAATGAGCATCATAAGAGCACTCTCCAATACTACCAAACCAAGTGCGCGTCGCTGCAGCTCTTGGGGAAGGCTAGTTTGTCCTTCTGTTACCATTTTAATAGGAACATTAAGAAAACTTCAACACCCGCATGAATATATGTAAAACTTCGTGTCAGCTTTTAAATGGTACACCCGGTCTATTTTAGTAATTAAAGGGCGTTAGAGCATGGTTTTCGCCGTCGAGAGTTAATAGAGGGGAACTCTGCCCAAAGCGACGAATATTTGGCACTTGGAAAAAAATTGCATCGTTAATATTTGATGCGGCAGGTGTGGTTTTGTTCTATCAACTTCCTTTTGGACTGGTTAATGGATGAAATGAAATGATATGCAATCTTCATTGTTTATTTAGTAAAATATTGTTGAAACTAGATCTTTTAAAGTCTTGAGTTATCAAACTAGTCATAAGTTTTGCGAATAGTGGATTATTTACCAGGTTAAGACGCTTTACCCTAAAATCAACAGCTTACATTTTCTTCATTTCGCTATACAGTCGACTCCCGATAACTCGAACCTTCAAGGAAAATTGAAAAAGATTCGAGTTATAGGAATTTGAAAAAAAATGACTGAAAATAAGGGAAAAAAGGTGCTGCATGGGTGCTGGATTCTGTATCTGTCATTCGCGACGCAGTGTCTTTGCCTCGAACAGTTCAAGAAAATTAAAAACTCACAGTTGTCATCATTAATTCCACAGAAATGACAAGACGCACACGGCCGCCAGCTGCGCTCCAGCAATAACTTGACTCTTTTTAAATGCAGGACAAAACGATTTCAAATAAATTTTTTCCCGCAATGACGTCAAAGCTTAATGAATTATCGCAATAGACTTATATCACATTTGTAATAATTTGTTAATAGAATCTTGTGAACCGGTAACCCAGTCCCCCGGCAAAATTTTTTATTTATAGTCTCATTTAATTTGTAAATATTTTTTGTAATTTCTTGTAAATATGAAGTATTTCATTTTAGTGCCGAATTCATATCTAATAAACCATTACCATTACCAGTGTCGCAATGTTGTGGCCTGTCAAAGAACTTCCGGTTTGACTACAGAGAATCTGTACGGACTGATCGAGAGTTGTAACGTGGTTTTAGCATACAGTAATTATGGATCTTACACAAATATCTGAAGTTATTGTCTCTTACAACCTGGATTCCTTCATCAAAGGATATCATGTCTACCAAGTCGTTTGGTCCCAGAACTTCTTGAGGAGCTAAACGCTGCACCAGAACCAAGCAATGTTGTCGACAAGTACGCGGTTTGAGTTCAATGTGATGGCGAAGTTGTTGAGCATTTAATGAAAGGCATATCAGGCCGTTTCGCAAAGACAATTTTCTACTTTTTACGTGCCGATACGAAGAACAACTGTACTGTAGTGGTGACTGGCAAGGCAGTCAACCGTGGAGATGCGGAAGGAGTGCAAGTGTCGTGCACTCTGCACTTCAAGGGAGCCAAGAAATTTATAGATGGTTTGCACGTGACGTCGAAACTTCCGGTCGTCATATTGGTGGACCACTTTTCGCGGAAATTTCAAAATGGCAGCCTGCCCTCGAGAGAGTGATGTGCAGTTAAGAGAGGATAATAATTCCAGGATAACCTCACCTGTAATACCCTTATCCGATCATGCAAACAGGTTAGAGAATGAGGTCAAACAACGTTATCTTGAGAAATATCAGCGATTGGAAACGACCCAGTCTTGACGGATGGCAAGAACTTCAAGCCTGATTGTTTACCTCCGGTGGAATCGACGGACCTGCTGTTTTACCTTGTGCTGGAGACTAGCTTTTACACTAAACAACAATTTAAAGCTTTTCGAATCCTTCAAGCATACAATCAAATGGCATCGGGGTTCATTTCAAGTGTACAGGGCCACATCATCAACAATAATTTTATCGTTTTTGCGCACGTGCAAGTAGATTAGGTGGTGGGTCAATTAAGACTTCAAAACAGTCAATAATCACCGTTGTTTTTTCACCGAATGAGCGCTGAAAACATTGCGGCATAGTTTTCCACAAGTCCTCTCAGTCTGGTTATTTAATCAATGGGCGCAGTCTTATATCCATGGCGATCATCCAGGCCTGAAAAGATCTCGACACAGTTGACACAGATACTAAAGCTGTACGCCAGATCTTCAAACGGCATCATTTTAGTTTAAGCTTCATCAATGTGATAATAAGCTCTTGAAAACGAGAGACAAAAGTTGGGACTTGCGAGTGACAAAGGGAAGAACACGATGAAAAACAATGTTTAGGGTATCGAACGAAAGTACTCCAACGTAAAATTTTACTTTCTTGTCGTCATATTTTCGAAATTCATCCTCACTGAAAGGCCGCTGCGTGTGCGGTGGGTCTGAAGCAACAAGATAGTCAAACTCTTCTGTTTAAGTGCTGGAATCCACACACTTCGGAGGTTCTTCGACAAAACTGATATCAGAAACTTGCTGACCCTCTTCATTCAACTTCAGTTTCTTCGCTGCAGCTTCCTCTGCCAGTACTCGTTCTCTCTCGAGTTGCTCCTTTCGTTTCTTTTGTTTCTCGTTAGCTCTCCGGTCCCTTTCGGACGCTTGCTGGAGATTCTATTGATGTAAGTTCTAGTTATATCCCAGCTTTAAGGTCGGAAACCAGTCTACGTTGTATTTGTCCCAAATAGCCGCTGCTTTTCCTGAGACAAAATGACGGCCACATACTCGATCGTTCTCAAGAATCTTTTCTGTTATATCTGCTCGACTTCTGGCAGAAATCCAGCGTGAACGCCTTTCGTGAGACAAGTTCTCCGCCTCTTCTCTTTGATTTGTTACGATGGATTTTACTCGAGAAAAAGTAAGACCAATACCCGGACTGCTTTTGCTTCCACAACCAACTATCCAGTAGAAAGCCATTCTTACTGAAGACGCGCGACTCGATTTGTTTACAATTTTGGTCCACCAATATGGCGGCGTAGCGACCCTTGCTAAGCATTTAGCCACGTGAGTGAAAATGATCTATTGACATTTTGAAAAAGGAGTTAGGAAGCAACACTTTGTGAAAACCAGCGGAACTTGAACTGAACTGACACGTTTTGTGTAATGTAAAAGAAAGGAAACAGTTCACACGGCTGCTTCAAAATGAATTTAAGGTTTTGGACAACAGTGTTTTGACTTGTCACGTATTGACAGACATGGTTCGAGTTATCGAGGGTAAATTATAAAGAAAAAGACTTGAAGGGAAACGAAAATTGGTTCGAGTTAGCGGAAGTTTCGAGTTATCGAGGGTTCGAGTTACCGAGGGTAAAATTACAGTGAATGTAGGACGGAAATCCATGGGAAATCGATTTTGGTTCGAGTTAGCGCGAGCTTCGAGTTAGTGAGGGTTCGAGTTATCGGGAGTTGACTGTACATTTTTTCTTTTCAATTTGCTATCTACATGTTACACCGTAAGAAATAAAACAATATCGCAATTCAAAATTTCACGCTTAAAGTAGATACATAATTAATATAGAAAATGTTGTTTATCGTGGTTTATAGATAAATGAACATTTAACCGTCTTTCGCAGGAAGTTAGAGGCTAATCATTCAACTGCTATACTGCTAGATGTTATTAGTATCAAGTCTTATGGGAATGACTTTTTTAACCCTTAGTGTGTTACCAGTGAGTCATGATCGATAAACCTAACCTGACTAACCTGGTCCCCAATATTGAGTGCGAGCCGCATACCTCTTTCATATTCTTTTATTCTCTATTTCATCGCTCTTCCTGTTCCCCCAATGTATACTTTACCTCATTCACACGGGATTTTGAAATAACGCTGTCCCGTTTCGCTAACTTGATGGAATCTTTAGATCGCTCCAAGAGTGATCTGAGCGTCGTGTCAGATTTCAAGACGATGCGCACGCATCGTTGCCTCCCTTGTTTAAGGAAAAATATTTTAAACTGTTTAAAGCTGTTAAAGGTCGATATAATAATGCAGGAATGATGGTTATAATTGGTTCAAATCACGCTCAAAGTGTGACGGTCCGTTATTGCAGACTGCGACAGCTTTTTATATTACGAAGTGCGACAAGAGTTATTACAAAGGGCGACAGGTCTTACAAAGTGGGCGATTGTGCGTAAGAACTTGACAGTGGTTGAAGCGTACTTTTTAAAATAAATCTGTTTATTGAATTCTTATTTGTAGGAAAGAGAGGACTTTCAGGAACACCTGATGCAAGCTGATTCCGAATCCGAGGCTTATCAAATACACCTAGAACGACTTCACGCAGTGAGTTATTTGTAAATTCTGCGATTCAGCAGCACTCACAATACAGACGTAATCCGTACAGAGGCCACCGGTTCGATGTCGCACAGTCCCACCCCTCCATCCTGCCCTCCTTCCCTCCTACCCCTCTCCTTAATGAAATGTTAGCCCCCCTTAAAATTTAATAGAAAACAGAAAAGCTATTGAAGTTGATAGTGTTAATCTTTTCATGTTGAAATCTCAGGATAACATCATCATTTTCTAGTTGAGCTAGCTTGCGTGTTTTCGCTCAATGAATGCCTGTCTAGATAGATAGATAGATAGATAGATAGACAGATAGATAGATCACTTTGTTTATACACGGTAAATTCCACTCAGTCGTATACAAGCAATATACCTACAAATGTAAAACTTAAAACTATATAATCATTATAAAATATATACAAAGATTAAAAGCCTTATCTAAATGAACTGAGCTAACTTCTTATTAGAATGAAAATAAAAGTACTGCTTTTCAGGGACGCCGTGTCATTAGTTCACTCAAAACTAAAGTTACTTAGCTTCGTCTTAAACTCACCTAATGTTTTAGATACTCTAATAGCAGTCGGAAGGCTATTCCACAACGCGGCACCGCTATAAGAGAAACTTTTACGAACATAATCGGTACGAGGCTGCGGAAGAGCCAGCCTCATTTCACTATTTCGCAATCTATAACTAGTTACTCATTACGAAAGATGAATTTATTTGATAAATAATCAGGTGTCTCTCCATTTAGAATTTTGAACATCATAACGGCTTTGGCAAAAAGCCTCTGATTCCTTAAGTTTTTCCAATGAAGTCTGCGGAACAGGTCTAGAACACTAGAATCATAAGGGGCGGACAACAATATACGAATCTACTGTTACAGTGGAACCTCGATTTGACAAACCTCTATAAAACGAAGTTCTCGGTATAACGAACGATACTTCAGTTTCAGCCCGGCTAAAGTTACAGTAAAATGAATGCCACAGAACCACGATATAACGAACCCTCCATATAACGAACCAATTTACCCAGTCTCTTGGCACTTCATTAAATCGAGGTTCCACTGTACATTCTATCTTATGATGATGAAATTCTAATCCAATTTTTTGCCGAATTTTTTATTTTTGCTTTAATTTTTCACGTTTCGTTTTGATTTCATTTTTAGGAGTTCGATGCTGAGAAACAAAAACATTCCAGAGAAAAAGATTTGCTGTTGAATAAAGCAGAAGAACATCGCGTGAAAGCAAGAAAGTTTGCCGAAGAACTAAACAGTCTAAAACAGAACCATTTTCAAACAAAACAAGAAGTACGTGTTTGTACAACGATGAGAAACAGTTATTTCTGTATTCAGGATCACTTTTTTACATTTATTAATTTATTTATCTACTCATTTATTTTATTTGATTCTAGCTTAATTCGCTCAGAGAAACTCTTGTGAAAGATATGAAAGAGTTAAAGGAACACATCGAAGGAATGGCGACTGAAATGATATCAGTAAGTCAAATATTCCCCCTGAGAGATGCTGAGTCAGAAATATGTTAAATTTTTTGATCGAAACAAAATTTTTATGAGCGGAGTTATATAGCTAGGTAATCTCCTTTGGTGTTTTCAATCCTTTTGTGTGATTAATCTGCTTCTGTTTCGTAACTTCTTCAATTTAATGTATTACTGTATCCATATATCCATAAGATATGAGGAATACTTTTGAAAAGACATAATTCTCATATATTCACAGTCATTTATTCACCACTTCACTGGTTAATTACGAACCAACACAATGACCAGCTCTCAGTTGGTAGAGCACGAACGCGTTTCATTTACAGGAATTGGTTCGAAGCTTGAAGCAAGTTGAAAATTCAAAGGAAGCAGCAACTGACGAATTTGAACGACTCCGAGACCAGAAAGAAGAAATGGATGTTCAGTTTGCTGCATTACAACAATCGATCAATTCAGTGAGGACTTGTCCGATTCAAAATGACAGTTTAATAGCGCATAATTTTTATGTAAGCTAGTCTAAACTTTGCAATTTTGAATTTTTCATACTTAACGAAGAAGGTAGGTTTTTGTTTTCATACAGGCCCTAAAGATGGCATTCATGTAAACGTTTCTTGTGATCATGTTATGAGAAAAATTATTCTAAAAATTATTGTTTCAATACTGGCAGGCCAAGAATTTGGCACTGAAGGAGGAGAGAAAAAGAACTGAAAATTCCAAGAGAGAGGTGAGGCATATAAAAATACCAATGTGAATTTCAGGAGGGATGTCGTAATTAGTAGGTTACAGAAGAGGTTGGGATTCTTGCCTTGTGTGTATTTTCACATCTATAACTTCTTTTCGTGTCTTTCAGAAAGAAGACGCACTAATCAAAGAAAAAGGAGCAATACTTAAGCAGCAACAGAGTTTTCTACGAGTAGGTTTGAACTGATTGTCACTTTTTGCAGAGCCTACCGCAGGGGTTACAGGATTCAGAAATTAATAGCCTGGTTGGGTTTTGTGCTCTTCTCAGGCTCAAATTAGAAAACAGATGTCAACCAGGGCAGATGTCCTAGAGGAGGAAAGAAAAAAGGCCGAGGCTTCCCTTGAAGGACTAAAGAGCAAACTAAAAAACTTGGAAGAGGTACATTGAATGCTACGAGTGCAATGATAATTATGGCTCTAGAATACTCCAATTTTTCTTGTTAACCGTAAGTCTTCACCTTTGATCGGAGACCGTAAGGTTATGGGTCTACTTGGATCTACTAAGACTTTGAGCTCGAGCTATCCCCGAAAATGTGAAGCACTGGGCGCGTGCGAAACTGCATTATTTTCTCGAGAAAAGCAACGAAAATCACAACAGCATCACATGAGGAGTTTGGTGGGATTGGCGTAATAGCATAAATAAGTAAATTTACAAGCGAGAATTGTTTAAGTCGAAAAGGATTTAATCACAATTCAGAGAAATCATTTAAATTAAGAAACAGTCAACTGAATGATCTATTGTGATAAAAAGATCCCCGCATAAAACGTTTGAATTTTAGAAAGTTAATGTTCCATTAAAAAAAAATATTTTAAACTTTTTTAGTTGATAACCTTTACGAGGTATGTACTCTTTTTAAGTATTTCGCATAAAACCTAAACTCAAATCTCAAAATTAGCAGTCGAATTTGTTTTAGAGTTTTCAGAGATTTTAAAAGATCCCTATTGCTTTTCTTTTTGGTGTGGTTACAGTGTACTCATTCAAACGTTTTATGCAGGGATCTTTTTTAAAAGATATATTTCCGTCAGAAGCAGTTATTTAAAGTTTTTTTTTTTACTTTTGAGTTGATACAGAAGATGCTTGGGGTCTTTTTTTAATTTTCAGGTTATATCGAGGAAAGACGTCAGCGTGCAGGACTTCCGTTATAAAGTAAGAACATTTATGAAACTTTCACTTATTTACTCTGAGTTTTACTGATGGAAACAACTTTCCTACTATATAACTGCTGTCAACTTTCCTACTATGTAACTGCTGTCAACGTTCCTACTATATAACTTAATTAATTTAATTTAATCGCTTCGCCAACCGGCAGGGACACCGCAACAGCTTGCACCAATTACTGCGGACCCAATAAACCCACCCATCTCACCCCAGGGGAGGACATCCATCACACAGTAATCTCGTGTGTGGGAAATTAACGTCTCCGTACCCCAACCCTGCAGGAGACGGGACCTCCATTTATTCGCCCCAATCCGAGAAGATTGGAATATCTAACCATTTCTTGATGTTATAGAAAGGCAGCAAATTCTTCTCAATTATTTTAAGACCTTGAGTGTTGGTCCGACCGGGGCTCGAACCCTCGACCTCCCGCACAACAGTCGAGCGCTCTATCCATTGAGCTAACCGGGAGCTAACCGGGAGGCGGTTAAACTGCTGTCAACTTTCCTACTATATAACTGCTGTCGACTTTCCTGCTATATAACCGTTGTCGACTTTCCTAGTATATAACTGCTGTCGACTTTCCTACTATACAACTGCTGTCGACTTTCCTGCTATATAACTGCTGTCGACTTTCCTGCTATATAACTGCTGTCGACTTTCCTTTTGTATAACTGCTGTCGACTTTCCTGTTATATAACTGCTGTCGACTTTCCTGCTATATAACTGCTGTCGACTTTCCTGTTATATAACTACTGTCGACTTTCCTGTTATATAACTGCTGTCGACTTTCCTGTTATATAACTGCTGTCGACTTTCCTGTTATATAACTGCTGTCGACTTTCCTGCTATATAACTGCTGTCGACTTTCCTACTATATAACTGCTGTCGACTTTCCTACTATATAACTGCTGTCGACTTTCCTACAAATAACTGCTGTCGACTTTCCTACTATATAACTGCTGTCCACTTTCCTACTATATAACTGCTGTCGACTTTCCTACTATACAACTGCTGTCGACTTTCCTACTATATAACTGCTGTTCCTACTATATAACTGCTGTCGACTTTCCTACTATACAACTGCTGTCGACTTTCCTACTATATAACTGCTGTTCCTACTATATAACTGCTGTCGACTTTCCTACTATACAACTGCTGTCGACTTTCCTACTATACAACTGCTGTTCCTACTATATAACTGCTGTCGACTTTCCTACTATACAACTGCTGTCGACTTTCCTACTATACAACTGCTGTCGACTTTCCTACTATACAACTGCTGTCGACTTTCCTACTATACAACTGCTGTCGACTTTCCTACTATACAACTGCTGTCGACTTTCCTACTATACAACTGCTGTCGACTTTCCTACTATACAACTGCTGTCGACTTTCCTACTATACAACTGCTGTCGACTTTCCTACTATACAACTGCTGTCGACTTTCCTACTATACAACTGCTGTCGACTTTCCTACTATACAACTGCTGTCGACTTTCCTACTATACAACTGCTGTCGACTTTCCTACTATACAACTGCTGTCGACTTTCCTACTATACAACTGCTGTCGACTTTCCTACTATACAACTGCTGTCGACTTTCCTACTATACAACTGCTGTCGACTTTCCTACTATACAACTGCTGTCGACTTTCCTACTATACAACTGCTGTCGACTTTCCTACTATACAACTGCTGTCGACTTTCCTACTATACAACTGCTGTCGACTTTCCTACTATACAACTGCTGTCGACTTTCCTACTATACAACTGCTGTCGACTTTCCTACTATACAACTGCTGTCGACTTTCCTACTATACAACTGCTGTCGACTTTCCTACTATACAACTGCTGTCGACTTTCCTACTATACAACTGCTGTCGACTTTCCTACTATACAACTGCTGTCGACTTTCCTACTATACAACTGCTGTCGACTTTCCTACAAATAACTGCTGTCGACTTTCCTACAAATAACTGCTGTCGACTTTCCTACTATACAACTGCTGTCGACTTTCCTACAAAGAACTGCTGTCGACTTTCCTACTATACAACTGCTGTCGACTTTCCTACTATACAACTGCTGTCGACTTTCCTACTCTACAACTCCTGTCGACTTTCCTACTCTACAACTGCTGTCGACTTTCCTGCTATACAACTGCTGTCGACTTTCCTGCTATACAACTGCTGTCGACTTTCCTGCTATACAACTGCTGTCGACTTTCCTGCTATACAACTGCTGTCGACTTTCCTGCTATACAACTGCTGTCGACTTTCCTGCTATACAACTGCTGTCGACTTTCCTGCTATACAACTGCTGTCGACTTTCCTGCTATACAACTGCTGTCGACTTTCCTGCTATACAACTGCTGTCGACTTTCCTGCTATACAACTGCTGTCGACTTTCCTGCTATACAACTGCTGTCGACTTTCCTGCTATACAACTGCTGTCGACTTTCCTGCTATACAACTGCTGTCGACTTTCCTGCTATACAACTGCTGTCGACTTTCCTGCTATACAACTGCTGTCGACTTTCCTGCTATACAACTGCTGTCGACTTTCCTGCTATACAACTGCTGTCGACTTTCCTGCTATACAACTGCTGTCGACTTTCCTGCTATACAACTGCTGTCGACTTTCCTGCTATACAACTGCTGTCGACTTTCCTGCTATACAACTGCTGTCGACTTTCCTGCTATACAACTGCTGTCGACTTTCCTGCTATATAACTGCTGTCGACTTTCCTAATATATAACTGCTCTCGACTTTCCTACTGTATAACTGCTGTCGACTTTCCTGCTATATAACTGCTGTCGACTTTCTTACTGTATAACTGCTGTCGACTTTCCTGTTATATAACTGCTCTCGACTTTTTATACTGTATAACTGCTGTCGACTTTCCTGCTATATAACTGCTCTCGACTTTCCTACTGTATAACTGCTGTCGACTTTCCTGCTATATAACTGCTATCGACTTTCCTACTATGTAACTGTTGTCGACTTTCCTACTATATAACTGCTGTCGACTCCCTCTTTACTCTTTGTAGCTCTTGAGGGACAGAGTTGAAACAGAGAAAGCTGCAGACTCTAACAAACAAATTGACGAACTGAGAAGACGATTACGCCAACTGGAAGACGAAAAGGATTTAATAGCAAGTCAAAGGAATCATTTGGTTGCGTTACATGAAGACAGTAATGCAGAAAGCTTGTCACTGAACTTCAAAGAAGAGCTGAGTAGAAGAATCACGAAATCGATTTCCATCAGACCCAGACGCTCTCTTGACTCTCTTACCGATGGGAAATTTTATGCAAGACCTGTGAAACATGACGTGGAAGTTCCATGCCGTGATGTTGTGGGTCAAAACACAAGTTTGCCTCTTCGTTTACCTGACAACACTACACTTGATCGACTCGAACTTAACCCTGCGTCACATGACGTAGGGGACCATAAAGGTATTTCCAGCGTTGGCCTGGACTACGGGATGAGGAACACAAGGATCGTGACCGAACAAAACCAGGGTTTGGAGGAAAAGGGAAATCCTTCAGACGATTCACTTAAACAAAGTGCGGTAAATTCGTCTTCGCCAATGTTGAGAGAAGATCTATCAGATGATTTTGGTGACAAAGATTTACCTCTTGCTTCAATTTCCAAAGAAATTGAAACGGATAACCTAAACCCGACTGCCGCTAATCCAACATCTGACCGTCAGAGACTGGTGCGACGGATGAAGGAGCAGCAATGGAAACCTGACAGGAATGCAGTTCGTTCCAGTAGAGGTGAGGATTTCATAGTGCTCCTCTCGTATTTAGCCCAAAGACTCTTTGTTACAAGTATACGAGGTATATGCTTGCTTTTAGAAGAGTTTTTCAAATCACCATTATTGACAATTCTAAGATAACGTTTGCTCTTGTTTAATCGTTTAGATATTTCTTCATCGACTTTCGCTGATGACAAAAAAATCGAGGTAAGAAAAAGAGAGAGAATTAATATAACACTTTACATGAAGGAGTAGTTTGTTTTTCTCATCTTAAATTTCAGTGTAGTGGCAAATCCTAATGGACCACTGAATTTTTTAAAACATTTCTTGAAACACAGCTGTCGATCTCGCTTCTGATAGATGAGATCGCATTCAGTAAAGGTGAGAAATTTCACATGGGCCCGTCCCTGAACTGAAAAGTTTTTAAGAAGGTATGAATCCCAGGATGTAAAAGACTGTGAAAGTGTAGTGTGATCGTCCGGGTGAGTGTAGTCCTGAGAAGGACTGTTGTTTGTGGTGGTGACTGACGTTTCGGCAACCTGTGCGGAAGTCATCATCAGAGTCAAGTGACGATCCTGACTACACTCTCACATGTTACCCCCGGGTTCAAACCATTTACTGCAGGTAAAAGACTGTCTTGCATGAGTTTGCAAGGGATTCCGGTAAACTTTTGATGTATTTTAAACTTTGCACGATGATTTGATGAGTTAAAAGAGTTTTTTTTCCCATCTGAGAAATGCAAAAGTTGATATTATGGGAAATCTTTTGTTGAAGTCTTCATTGGTATATTATCTACCTTCGAATGTGACGAGGAAAATAGTGACTTTGAACAGCTATTCTTCTTATTCTTCTTATTCTTCTTATTCTTCTTATTCACCTATTCTTCTACGAAAATCAATCACTTTCTTGTATCTTTTAGTTTCTGTCCTCAGTTCATCGCATAAAGAATGAAAAGGTCAAAGAGCTTGAACTCAGCATGCGGAGGCTGTTCTTTCCATGACTTCAGGAAAGTTTCAAAGACTTTTAAGTTTCTAGGATAATGTTGAAAACCCCTTCTTACAACGTCGCCAAGAGACAAAGGGTGTTAAATCTATCGAGTGGCGATGTGTTCCAACAACGTAGGAAAAAAAGGAAAAGCAAAGATGGAGGACTTTCAGCCAAGAAGGAAGGCGAGGAAAAAAATGGCGAAAAATATATATTGTTTACTTTGACAAAACTGTGGCCCGATTTGAGGGCTTGATAAACACAATAGCACAGTTTACGTGTCATGCCTTTTTAGTTCAACAGAAAGCGTCTCATAGGCATGTGGGTTCAAGTCCTTCTGCTACTCCTCAGGGAAAAATCATTCGTGAAGAAATTTAACTGGTGGAAATGATCCGGCCCGTGATCATGTGCATTCGTGAAGAATTTTAACTGGTGGAAATGATCCGGCCCGTGATCATGTGCATTCGTGAAGAAATTTAACTGGTGGAAATGATCCGGCCCGTGATCATGTGCATTCGTGAAGAAATTTAACTGGTGGAAATGATCCGGCCCGTGATCATGTGCATTCGTGAAGAAATTTAACTGGTGGAAATGATCCGTACCAAGCTTAGGTAGAGTCAATGTATTTTTTCATGCTCTCTCAAATACCGAATGACCAAGAAAATGTGTATCAGTAAGCGGACGAAATAGCTTACTATGCCGCTGGATATTTTTTTATTTCTTTGGCTTGTGGTTATCTTTGAGCACTATGACAAAAGTTATTTTAAAAGAAATGTAGGAAAACGTTTAAAAATTGAAACTTTTCGGAGCAGATATATTGTGTTTATTTGCTATTTTCACTCTTCATGACTCAATGCGCATTTTTCAAAAACTAAATGCAAAATCGTGAGTTGTCCTCTGCTCTTGTCTAGTGCGCTTCCCTTAACTTAAAAAAATCCGATACGACGGCGTCGTTTATCGATAATTATTTCGCAAAAACATTTCATTCCTCCTGTGCAATAGAATATTCACAATAAGATCACGAGCTAGTGTTTTTTTTATTTTCCAAGAATGACATTCCATGAAATTTCCAAGTGAAAGAGGTCACCACCTTTTATGAACTTGAAGAGCACTGATAATTTTTCTATACTACCGAAGGTTTTTCGCAGTTCTTTTTCCAACTGAACTCAACTGTGAAAACACAAAGTAGTCATGATAACCTTTTTAACGTGTTCATATACTGGCAGTTGGCTTTGAAAGACTTAAGTGAAGGCGAGAGTAAGGGGAGAAGGGAGGGGAGAAATTAGTTCATGTAACATTCCCTGCCATCCTCCCCTACTTCGTTTTGTGACTGAATTTTGTGATCGATGTCGAAAATATTCATGCACCCATGGATGCAAAGGGATAATGAAAAGTTCAGCAATCAGCTGATTCCCTTAGAGAGGAAAATGATACCTGCAGGAAAGGTTCCCATATTTCGCTTTCTTTAATCGAGGCAAAAGTAGGGGGCGAAACACTCACGACAGGGGAGTGCAAAAAATGTGCATCCCTTGCGTTAGCCTCTGATTACCAAAATAAATCTGTTTGGAATAGTAGTCATATTCAAAATGGCAGATATTAGATCTGAGCCCGCATAAAAGCGGTTTTTTCAAAAGATGCACGGAATCGAGGCGCTTGGGCGAAAGGCTTTGTAAATCCTCGAAGTTATCACTGTACTTTTCAAAACGACTCGGATTTTACGCTACTTTTTTTGCTTTTATCGACAATCTAAAGCATTCAAAAGGCAAAGATAGCAATGGTTAGACATTGGATGCAACAACCGAAGAGAATAAACCACGCTGCAAGCATCTTTCGTGGCATTCACTGCCACTGAGCTACAAGAAACTTCTGGCAACTTGGCTAGTCAAGATTAAACGGGAAAACACGCCCGAAAGTAAAAAAATTCCTTTTATGCAGTGAACATTTTGAAAAGGAAGACTTCTCCAAGTCATGCTGGCCGGAAAGTAAGTCTTAAGTCAGACTCAGTTCCGACAATATTCAGTTTCTCCGAGCAGAAAACCAGAGGAAGCTTAAGGCACCGAAAGAAAGACACTCGATTGATGATGACTTTCCGGCCAAGATGTTTGCAGTGTAGTTTATCGCTCTGGTTGTTGCATCCGAATGCAATACAATGTCTAACCATTGCTATCTTTGCCTTTTAAATGCAATAGATTGTCGATAAAAGTAAAAAAATAACGTAAAATGCGAGTTGTTTTGAAATATACAGTGATACCTTTGAGAATTTACAAAGCCATTGGCTTAAGTGCCTCGATTCCGTGCATCGTTAAACAAAATCGCTTTTTCGCGAGCTCAGATCTAATATCTGTCATTCGTGCGCTTAAGTAGGTGTTTTTCTTGTCTGAAAGGAGAAGAAGCCCCGGGTAATTTGGTTATTTATGGTCAGTGCATCATGGGCCGCAAACAGAACCAGTGCCTCGCAGATTTTTTCGGGTGAACAGCGCTACTTTAACTCTAATGCACTTACGAGCATGAGAACATAGAATCACGAGACATCTTGAAGGACGTGGATTACAGAGGTATTAATTGAAAACAAAAAATTATCTGTTTGGAAAAAAAAAACAAAAAAACAAGCCCTGAGCCAAAATAGCACTGTTTGTGGCAAACTCTTTCTGTGACACTGCGTGTAACTATTCTATCGCTTTGTTAATTCTTTTGCCGTTGTATTTTTTAACATTTTATTATTTTTTTCCTGTGTTTTCGTGTCTCTTAGGAATTATTTCATTAGTAAACAAGCACGATTGTAATTCACTTTGATTTGATAACGACGTAAAACTAACGTAATTTTTCTAAAAAATAAATTTAACCAGGACTTTATTTTAACTTTTTCGGCATCGTCTTTTTTTCATTTATTTTGATTCTCTTTATCGCTGGACCAAAAAGATGGGCACACCTGTACTTCGACAATCAAGTCTGGTTAATTGACGTCAAGATTCCTTAGTTTGTCTTATTATCACCTTTCTATTAATAAAAGTAAACTAAAATTAAAAAGCGTGCAGAAGCCCCCTCAAAGATCCTTCAACGTGCCAACGTTCCATCGCGGAATGTTGATCACCCACCTTCCCACCTTGAGGCACTATTTGACTTTAGTTTCCTCGACAATTGACATTGTAGAACTGAGAAAGGACAAACTCTAATCAAATTTTGGCCAAAAACAACATATTTTTTCAAGAATTTAAAGACGAGACAGCACTGTTGACAAGAGAAAAATGAAGCTTTGTGGACTGCATTGGATAGAAGAGATACATTGAAAAGGAAACTTTGCATCAATTGTTGTTTCAGTTGTTGTTTTAAGAAGAAACAGGAACACCGTGCTCTCTCATTCAGCCAATGTTTTTACAACGAACATAAAGCTCTATCATCGTTGAATTATTCAGAGAACCGAGGAACAGAAAGGTCTAACGGATTGCAATAAGTATCTGACGTCAAGACATAGGCAAGAGCTTTCGGGCGTGTGCTTGTCACAGTTTGGTTTTGTTAGGCAAATTGGCACTGGAAGCACCTGGAGGTGTTGTAGTCGGACGAGAAGATGCTTGCTTTTTATCTTTGGAAACTGAAATTAACTTAAGATTCTCCCACAGATAAAGTTTAAAGTGAACGTGGTAATAGCTTCTTTTTTTAAGCATTATTTTCCCCGCTTAGAGCGAACATTATCATGTCGGTAAGCGCATATGTGAAAGCAGGTTATGCTCTGTAAACATTTTTGTTAAACGAAATAATGCAACTGCTCTATCAACAGGTTTATCCACAAATATGCTGACATATATCAAATAACGCAACAATTGCCAGAGAAATTTTAGCAATTTTACAATTTTAGATATATAGAGGAGTTGGTTTCCAAAAAACCATATGGATTTTCTCGAAATGTCGGCACATACATAAGCAGTTTAACTCTATTTCGTATTTTAGGCTCTCGCTTGCTCCCACCAGAATCTTGCGAAAATAAACAGATTTAGCAGCTGTGTAAACACGGGTTTAGATAACTTGTATTTGTGGTTAAAACCTCGTGTTTGTATCATCTGTTTAAATCTTTGTTAAACAAAATTTAAAGGGATTACGGGAGGTTGCGAATCATATAACCGACTCACTTGTCCTTGCCTGTATTCCATGAAATTGTCTTTTTTTGTTCCGTCTTTTTGCGTGTGTGTGCTTTTCACAATATTCACAATCGAATTGCGCATCGAATATTTATCTCTACAAACAAATGAAATCAATTCAAGGAAGACAGGTTCAAAATAGCACTTATCGGCCGTGTAGGTGTAATAAGATATAAGAGAGCAGATCTTTCATTTGCGCGCTTCTCTGTACAAAACAACTTGCTTAATTGAATTGGGGTTTAAGTGTTTGGAGGCCGTGTTTGTTCATATTCTAGTTTGTTTCAATGGAATAAAATCGGCGTTGTTGAGGAAAAAGATGCAAGCTAGAAACATGTGTACAGATCGGTTTGACAGTGATTTGAAATATCAATATCAAATACCTTTGGCTAGCTTAATGTGGCTTTAATGATAAAAGCAAAGAGGAAAACTCAAACACAGCATAGCATTCTTGAAGCTTCCTTTTCAGTTTAGCACAAATTGATCTAAAACCTATTGATGATAACTAAATGGAACAAAGAAATCTTTTTGCCCATCTCTTAAGTGCCAACAGAGAGTAAGAACATAAGAAAACCGAATTCGTTCCTAAGAAAGGGAAAAAAAAAGAGATTTCATATTTGATAAGAGCTTAAGAGGAGGAAAAAATGCGAGTCTTCAATGAGGAAGACCTTTCAGATCCATGGTCGCATGTCGTAATCCTGAGTCGCACAAAAGTGGTTGACAGCAGGTATTTCATGGATGCACGTATATGGCTACGACTTCCCCGTAGCTTGACGCAAGAGCTTCTGACGGCGAAATTACAAGATCTGAGGTGGAAATCTGTTAGGATTCATATCTTGTTTCTTCATGCGAAGTTCGGGATCTCTTCAGTGAAAAATATTATTTGAGCTCGGGAAAGAGCCTCGTTTAATTATAAATTTCTTTTTGTTAAATTCAGAAAAGCGGGAATTTGAGTCATTTGTGCTACAAATTATTTCTATTATTTCTCATGTTTCTAAAAAACCATTCAACAACAGCTGTAATAAATCACAGATCGCCATTAGCATGGCATGTAATTTGTCATGAAAGACATTAGGAGCAACCTAACTTTTCTTATTGTAATTCATTGTATGTGATTGTATGTGATTGTATGTGATTGTATGTGATTGAGGGGCCGAGATAGGGCGGTAAGATTTAAAACTGATACTGTCATCGCTTTGATGATGACCATAATTACAATTTTCCCAAGGGAACACAGCTGCACTAACCCTCGGGGTTCGCCCGAGAGTAATAATTTCTGGTCTGTGCGCAACTTAAAACTGGTTTCAAAGCCCGTGGAAATTTGACACCGCCTCTTGTCTTGAAAAAATAGTGCTTGTTCTTTTATTCAATATGATGTGAACCCATTAAACAGCAAAGGGGATCCCACTTAGAATCTGCCTTCCTCTTTTATCATTCGACAGCGAATTTAAAAGGAAAAATTTTGTTCAGGACCTGTTTTGAATCCGCATGTTTCAAGGCAGAACTATCGAGAAGTCTTGTTCGCATGAGGTCTCTCACATATTTATGAGGCTTTCAAAGAATTGACGCTGAAAAAGAAACATTGTTTCAAAGGTGGACGTTCCCGCATGCGGAAATTTATTTGCTTGTTTTAAGCAGACTGGAATCCTATTTAAAGAGAACCGTCACTTCTGTCTTATTAACTGACATTTAAAACACAGTTGGTGAGACAAAACTCCCTTGTATTCAAAATCAATATGTAAAATAGTGTTATTGCTCAATTTGCAATAGCAGAAGTAAGCAAGGCTAAATAAATACAATTTGTACTCATAGAGAGAGTTTTCAGTCCCTTTTGCGAGTTCGTAAAAGTCATATTATATTGTTTTCTTTTAAAAGATTTCTGTTCAACGTTCATAACGCGACGTTGTACCAGCTAGTTACGGTTTTTGAAACTTATTTATGCTGATGGCTGTGCAATTGATTTCACTGAGCCGCGACCTTATCTCATACTCAATTCACAACGTCGGAAAGTTTGAAGAATTCAGCACGTTTCTTTTCATTGAAAAACTATGAAATAATAGCAAAAGGGATTTGTTATCAAAACGGCTGTCTTTCTCACTATTGTTTGAGGGTAAGATTCCGACATTTGTGATCACGAAACTAGGATGTCCTCTTCGCGAAATAATAGCAGGTGGTGGTCCATGTAAATTACATTCCCGTGGGACGTGTTCTTGTTACTAGGAAACGAATGTTTTCAATGAGTTGTTCTGTTGCAGAATATCATCGGCAGCGGGTACCAGACGATTTTCTGTGGACTTTAATCTCGATTGAGTGCAGTTTTGGGTGAGGATATCGGTCGAATTTTGTATATTTAACTCGGTATTTCTCTCCCGATTGTATATCAAAGTTTAAAATTTTATTGGTTGTTTTGTTTAATATCTTTGTAAAATTGGGTGTTTAATTTTCAAGATTTTAAATCTAAACCTAATGCTGACCCTGGTTTTTACAGAGTGAAAAACATCCTTCCTGTAGAACAAGAATAACGCCAATTTTATGTCTCAATGTTCGACACATGCTAGAGAAAAAAAGAAAAGTCAAACAAAGCAAAACAAAAAAATAACCAAAGAACAAAAAATTCTCAATATAATGTCACTTAAATACATTGAATAAACGTTGGTGTACAGCGTTAATTTGTTTACTTTTTTAATAATTTCGTTCTTGGTGGTAAGAAAACCAACTCTGTGATGTCTCGGTGTGATGATTGTCATTCATGGAAAATATAACAAATGAGAATCTGTATCACTGTATTTTTCTACTGGCCTGAGAAAACTCTATTTACAAAAGTTATGAAAATTCAACTCCAATTTAGAAAATTTAAAGCAAGGGATAAATATTCAAAGAGATAAAGCAGGCATTTTCTCATTAGTGCGAGTCTGGTGAAGTGTTTTCAAGTGCCTTTGGTATCTTAGGAACCGCTCACGTTTGCCTTACTTTTTTCCCAGTCTAGGAAACAAATATTTCTGCATGTTGAGGGCTTTTTATGTACAGGACCGGCCGGAGACCATGATCCAAAATTTGTCTCGCATATTGATATTAAGCACTGATTCACTTCTACTCTTGCGACAAATTTAAAAGGGATTGATTCGTAATTGGCATTTTTTGGCCACTCAGGATGAATACAATCAATCAATAGATATCCCCATTTTCAAGGAACAGATTGAAAAGAGTATGGTCTCTCTTTGTTTAATCAAATTATTCAAGTTATACAGCTAAACATTTCCACATGTATCCCAGTTTACGGTATACTGTAAACCATAATAATGGAATCAAGTTATTTTCGTTGCTTTGCTAACAATTAAGTTCGAATTTTGCTTTATCTCGAGCAATAGAAACAACCTCAATTTACCTGACGTTCCAATCCACCTGTTATTTGAACGGTATTATCACTTATCATTACGTTTGTTTACAGAATAGTGCTGATCCTCTCTCTAAGGACAAACAACCCTTTTGCAGAATGTTATTGAACGCTACATTTCCCTAAAAAGTCTTCCCTCTTAGTGCCCGCGTCAAACATAAGATGATATCTTTTCAAGCCATTATGACATGTTATCGTCGGCGGTTTTGTTCAGAAAACATTAATAACTGATCTTAATTCTCATTTCTAGCGTAATTTACATTAAGTCAACGTGTTACCTGCTACTCATGCTCAAAAGCACAGTTTGAATTCAAATTAAGTTTTAGCACCGCTTTGAACAAAAACCAAGTCATAATAAATATTTATGGTATATTATTTTGCTTTGACCTCACTATTATGTACGATTAAGACTTCGTAAGCGCAGTTAAAGTTCGGAAGTTCTCCCCAAGGTTCCCTTTTATCTTTTTTGAAAGATAAAGAAAGTAAAAGGTGATTGAAATATTTCGTTTATTAGAGATCAATGACGGCGACGCTAGGTGCTGCGTGGCAAACAAAAACACCCGTCTGGAAGAAGTTGAATATAGCATACCCAAATAAGTTTGATTATCTTTAATTGTTCTTTGTCTCATGCTAAAACCATTGACGCTTCTTTAACAAATTGTTCTGAATAAGTGTTCAATTTTCTATAACGGGAACAACTTTTCTCTTTTACAATGAAATAAGAGGATGGTCCTTAATTCCTATCAGAGGTATATATTTAAAAGCAAGCTTGATTTCATAACTTTTCGTTTGTAATATGTTTGAGGCTATTAAATAAATATATAGTTGATATGCAGACAATCCCTAGGTTCTCAAAAACTCAATGTAATTTCTAGAAGTGTTCTTTAGCTGCTTATAGGAGTTCACTTGGTGTTTTCGTCTTCCAAACTTGATCTGTACTCATGCCTCATAGTATGCCGACGAACATCAACTTTTCTGTAGAACCTTCTACCGCAAATTTTGCAGGGGAAGGGTTTAATACCAGTATGCCGCCTCATGTGTGTAAGCATGTTAGAAGATTGACTGAAAACCTTTCCACATTGCTTACACTGAAATGGCTTCACCCCAGTGTGCATCAACGTATGCTTTTTCATGTCGGATTTGCGGAGGAAATTTTTTCCGCAGTAACTGCATGAATAAGGCTTGTGATCAGAATGAATAAGTTTGTGTGTCGAGAGGCTTGAAGGTCTCTTAAACTCTTTCCCACATTCTTGGCATTTATAGACCTTGGTTTTTAAGGAGGTTGGCTCTTCTGAGGTGATATCCTCGCTATCCGCCCTTTCCCGACGCCCAAAAGCATCGCCTAAACCCGGAATGGGATCGCGGTACTCTGTTACTCTTGTCGGAGCAAAGAAGGACTCTTGACCAGTGAAGCCTCTCTGGAGAAATGGCGACTGTCGAGGGAAATGACGATAAGGAAATGGGTCTGGGTTTACGGCGAGACTTGGGCAGCTGTAAGGGAACGGTAGTCCACCGTAACGCGGCACAGGCCTTAACACCAAAGGCGACGATGGTGCCAGAGGAAAAGGAAGCGCTCTGGGAAGAGCAAACGGGAACTTTGAATCAAAGTAGTCTACACCATGCCGTTGGGGAAGCGTTGGTAAAGGGATGCATGGACGATGGCTTGTTTCTTGAGCGAGGTTTAAAGATAAATTTTCAGCAGAAGAGGTGACATTGAAGCCTGTTTCGAATGCTTTGTCAACAACGGGAGGTCCCTTCTCTGTTTTAACTTCTGCAAGAGAAAGCGACTTGGTATGATTATTATCATAAAAACTGTGAGTTTTCAGAGAGAATGGGTATTTTTCCTTTAAAAGAAAAAAATTGTAAAGTGATATCAATTCTCATGAAAGCAACACCAAACCCATTGCGCATAGCTGTTGGCGTAATGGGCTACCAAGTAACCGCAGATATAGCGCATTTGAAAGACACCTTTATATGGTATCAAATGTTCTCACGTACGCTCAAGCGGAGTTTGACCAAATTCAATTCCATTTTCTAGATCAAAGAAATACCGAGGAGAAATTTGGTTTTGACTTTCAAGCATCGGAATAAATTCATATCTCCAAAAGAGAAAAAAGAGAATATGCGCGAATGATAAAGAGGTTCGTTCACGGATTGAGCCTCGAATTAGCCAAGGTTGGCTTTATTAGGAAATCTCTCCACAGATCGCTAAATCTTGTACTATTTGCTCTTTTCCGTGTTTCTCACAATAATGTTCTAAACGCAAGGATCCGAACAGGTTTACATCATCATTATCGTTATTTCAGTCCTTGTTGCACAATATTTCACCTTGATCGGTTTTAACCCCGCGGGCATGGCAGTCAAGGTCGTTAAAATCGGTTGAAATTAGTCATTTATAGACAACATGTAAAAGATTCGTGGAAAAGATTCCCTCTGCACAATCTGTTCAAAACTTACAAAAGCTTTGCTTGGTGACTAAAAAAGCGCAGAGTTCTCACTTAGCTTTTGTTGAAATAACACAAAGTATCCCTTCTTTAAGGCGAATTCATTTTCGTAGGTTTTGAAAGTTTTTTTCACTGGATAGGCGAATTTAATGGATGGGCGAACAGATTAGCGGGTTAAGAAAATAATGGCTGTATTTCGCACATATATGATCTCATTTTTACCGATCTCCAAATAATAAGCAAAGATTATCTCTTCCAAAAAACAACATGTTGCAGTTTTCATTTGATTGCAGTAGTCTCTTTTCGAAACTCGTTAAATAATAAGAAGATTTGCGGATTAAAGATATCTTAAACAACTTTTCGTGACTAAGAGACATCGACCCTTGCTGAAGGCGCAAACGAGCAAATATCGCTGCTAAAAGAGCTCAAATACTCCAATGATTTGTATAGTGCTATTTAAAAACAGTTGGCAGTCAGAACTCTTCCAACGAGAGGTCACTTTCTGCGACGATCGTTTTTCTCGCTAGGAAGAGTAATCCTAAGGGTTGAGAGTTCTTCCTACGTGATTTGCAAATCCTCTCTCCTTGTGGTGTAAGCTTGTGCAACTCGATTTATCCCGCTCAATTTAGTATCTCGAGGCTGGTATTTAAATATCGCAGCCTCTTGCGAACAATCAACATGTTAAAGTCATTTTTTCACTTCTTGATCATTTCAGGACTAAAAAAAGGCTAAACTGGACAAAAAAAGGCCAATTTTACGCTAGCTGCGTGAAAACACGACTCACTCACCTGAAAGTTTTGGCTGAGTTGAATCTTGACGTTTCTCCAAGGAAGGAGAGTTAGTTTGTCTTGCCCTCACCAGAAATGATCGCGGCATGCTGCCCCTCTGATTCTGAAAACCGTCTTGGAAATGACAGACAATTACAAGGGCCGCTTTTAAAAGTCCTCTGCAAATATGTAAATTGGAGTTTAATTAGTTTCTTTTCATTTGGATACCTTTTTGTGACAGGTTGCTCTGGGTGCCTCGAAGTGTTCCGGACTAATTTTTGACGAACCCATTTAGTGGCAGGTCGAACTATTTCTCCAACTTTCTTGCGACGTATTTGTCTCTGTGATGGGAAAAACTTATTTTTTCGTCGCAGAGAATATGCATACAATCTCCCTTTTTCTTGCAAATTTTGAAATGAGACATTTGTTTTGTTTAAGCGATTATCATAACTATCCTGAAACAAACCAGTGGTAAACAGATGGAGAAAGCGGACAATAGCTATTTAAACACAATTTCGTAGGACCTTTTTCACCTTGATTCCATAAGCGTTAAATTTTCTAGCAAAAGACTAAACATTAATGTTATTTTGATGTTTAAAAGCTTCTTTTGTGTTAAACTGCTCAGTCGGAAATTAAAAGTATTGAGAAAGCGGTGATCTGTAGAGATTTTCGAATCTTTTTTCCTGCTAGCTATTATTGGATTAAGATTGGATAAATCCTTCTCAAATTGGAGTTTGTTTCTGCAGTTTTCTCTTTCCATAACAGTAACTCGAAAAATCACTTCTTCCCTTGCATTTTCAAAATGAGAAATTTCGTGGCGAATTGTGGAATAACTTGTTTTTGCTTGTGTGTGTGTGCGTGCGAGCGTGTGTGTGTGTCTGTGTGTCTGTGTGTCTGTGTGTAAAAAGACTGCATATCCTTTACTGTCTGCTCACATACACCTTGCTCTGTGATGTGGCAGGTGGAATTGTGTTCGAGTTTTGAAAAAGTAGACCACTTTAAAAACCATATCGAAAACATAATAATACAACCAGAATTTCAGTTTCCTTCCCTCACAAATTGGACAACAGCAGTGTTTAATTGCAAAGGCACATTCGCGGGAAGTGAAATCGATCTTTTGTTACCACTTAGCATTTCTGCTTGTAACAAACCAATGGAAGAGGGTTTCTCTGATTACAATCCATTTCGAAAAAGATCACTTAGTTACTACATTCTCTTGGTTCATGCTTGCTTTACAAGTTTTCTTGATCAGTTCTCTTACTTCTGCGGTGGTCAAACCACGTATTTAAAAGTATGCTCACGGGGCTGAATTCTGAAAAGGATAAGTTCTTTCAGCACTAATTTAGAAGCGGTGGTGAGCTTTTCTTTGAGCAAGTATACCGGTCTTTGTGTTTTAGCATCGCTAAGTAACCAAAAAAATGCTCGTGAATCACTCTCTGTAATCAGACACACTTTCAAAGAGTACAGTGTTAAGATAAATAACTCTCTGAGTTCTGTGTGTGTGGGAAATGCATCTTCCCTTTTGTTCAGAGAGACTGCTTGTGGCTTATTGTGCCTTCTTTCACAAACTGAAGGGTCGCCGAAGAAACTCTAACTTTCCTGAATATTGTCATATAAACAGGCGAAATTTGGAAGCCAGAGTGATGTTCAAAGGTGTTTCTCTGGTGTGACCTGTGTTTAATGGTTCTTATCAACTGCAAACCGGTGGAATTGCGATGCATCACTGTGTGCCGCTCAAATTCCTCATCAATAGTGACTCGTGCTTTAGTTCCAAAAAGGACAGCGTGGTTTTTTATTACCATTTTCGAGCGAAAGCTCATTGGAAAACAGAGTCTTCTTCAAATTGTTTTCAGTTTTTATTGCAAAGTGAAAATACATGCCGCAAAACAAATCGCTGTAAATCCTACTACGTTAGCTTCACTCTCGTCCCATTTACTACAGTTCGTGCTACAGTTCGGTTTCATGCACAAAAACCGTCGTTTGCTGTAATTTAGTAGCTCTTTATCTCAAAATTTTGATGTTATCTGTGTTACACAACAGAATCGTTCTAATCGGCAAATACTATTTTTTTTGAAAGGGCGGAATTTGCTTGAAAACAATATGAGCAAGTAAATTTTGTTAAAGATAAAGAAACGCATAGCGGGGAATCATTGTGGTCTAGAAAAGGATAATAATGTCCTGTAATTTTTTCATTCAAGCTTGAACCACTTCTCATAAACTTTCACTTGCGGTGAAGTTTCCAGTGAGACAATTTGACCAAACGGGATACAGATAGCTATCTAATGAACACAAGGAAAGTCACCCCCTCAAAGCAAACAACACAACGTTACGTGTTCCAGATACAGTAAGAAGTGATTCACAATCAGCTTTTATTGTTTGCGTCTGGTGATGTCTGTATACCATAGCCTCTGATAAATTGTAGGTCATTTTATGATTTTACCCACTTTTATAAACTTACAAAACAAATATCATGGTGATATATATTTTTCGTTTTGTTTTGTTTTGTAAGTAGGCATTGAAAGATATCATTTCAATTACAGGATGTTTTTACCGCTGAATGGGTTTTTCTTCAGTTGTTCAACTCTTGTTTAAACAAAACCAACTTCTCCACGTGTGTTTCTTGTGCGATGTCTCTTAATTTAAATGAGAATACGTCAAGAACATTAACTCATTGAACGCTTTTCTAAGGTCTTTGAATGGAATCTCCTTCAACTGTTGTGATCAATTTTTTCCGAGTGATCTTGTTTCTCAGTCAATTTTCACCAGTTAAAAAATTAACGCGACAGTGATTAACCGCTTTGGCAGAAGAAACAGTTTCGGCTTAACCAAAACTGGGAAATACAACTTGTCCTCCTATAAACGCAAAGGTGGTTTTCTGAGTAATTAGGTGTTAAATGCCCTATCAGTAGGCTGTGTAGTGTTAACATATTGTTCCAAATAACTGAATATACCCGTCGCAGAGAAAATGTGTTTAAAATTTGGTGTTTTTATTCTCTTTTGAATTTTGATTCTTCTAGAGATAAAAAAAAATTGGAAGGTTTTTCTCAGTTCGATAACAAGTTCAAGAACACGTCGTACAAATAATTGAAAATAAAAATTATTTATAGATTCTTTTACAAAGAGAAAGCTTTTTTTAGCGATACTTTTTTCTTTTGTTCGGCGTTTGAGTGCTTTGTTTTGTAGTTAGAAAATACAGTTGGGAACAGACTTGTTTTCTCTAAACACTGAAAAATCATCAACAGACGTGAAAAAAACAGCTTGTTTCCTATCGACAGTACCTTAAACAGCCCCTCCCGAGATTAAGGGACTGTTAATTAGAACAAATTTGCCAAAACGTTTTAAAACGTTATCCCATGTAGTCAATCTCTTGTGTAAGGATAGTTGCTTGTTTGAACATAACTTAGATCTAAGACAACTTCCCTTCTTACGATAGGCATGTATAGTTAACTTCTGACAAACATTTCATCTAATTGCTCTGAGACTATAATCTCAGATGCTTTCTTTCAAAAACATTTTGTTTGGGTTTAGCTTCATCGATAAGAATGAAATTTGGCTAGCAAAGGGAAAGAAATTAAAGATTTTTAAGTTCCTCTTCATTGGAAAATTTATGCGAAAAGGGTAGCTATAGTGTCAGTTCTTCATAAAACTCAGTTCGAACAAATCGTTTGTGCAATTTCCTATACACCACCAGTAGTGTTTCCTTTTTGAAAATTTATCTCTTATTCTTGGTCACGTATAGAAAAAAACCAGAATGGTGTTCTTTGTTTCAAGGTAGCCGACACAGTTGTTATCATCGGATTAAATCATTCATAGGAACTGTAGATCTCGCTAGGTGTTCTTTAAATCAACTCAGTGTTATATTGCTTACATTCAGAAATTGTGTAAACAAAATTCACAGACTGATGTAATTTATAATTCAATTGCAAGTTCTCTTTTAGAATTTGAAAGGTCTCTTTATTTACAATGAAATGTGGCACATGAGTTGGGAGAACCTTTCGCTCATGTGTGCAGCGGGTGGTGTATTCAGTTTTAATAAAAATATTCATGTATTTACGGGGCGCTTTAAGCGAGCACTGATCAGCCCGTACGGATAAAAAAAATTTCGCCTGATGTGTTTTTACAAACGATTTCCATTTAGGCTGATTTGCTACAGAAAAATTGTTTCCATAGAGTTGACAAAATTGGAAGTTGGTATGTTCGATAAACATAAAGAGTGTTTTGATGACTTTACTGTAATCACGTAGCTCGAGCCGCGGAGGAAATCCACCACGTTTTATTTCATCATAGAAACGATACCAAAGGGGCGGTTCCTCAGATGAAAAGATATCCGCCCCTAAAAACACGTGAATTATCAAACCTTTTGTTGAACGCTGGCAATTCCATGCTAAAAAAAAAAAAGAAAACTGAATAGTCACCCAAACGAGAGAGATACGTAAAGATAAGTGACGCTTTAGGAGGCTCTTAAAGCCCATTTGTTCAATATGTTTTTATGATTGATCGCTGATGTTTTTTTAGTACTCGTTTAGGTAATAATGGGATATGTATTTTTGTAAAGCATACACATGCATTTGGACATGCAGTTATCTCTGTTAGCGACACGTGTTATGACATCAAAAGAACGCCTACCTTACAGCCTATCACATTTCATTGCACATTTCAGTTGCTACAGAATCTCATAAGACTGCTGATTCGATTTACCCTCTTTTTTTTCTTGACAGGTGTATTGTCGAAAATAACACTCTTCGAATATTAATCATATTTGTTTCTATATGGTTTCCTATTTGCAATTTCATTGTGTGGCGAGGCTTAATTTTGTCTAAAAGAAAAAGAAACGACTGACAATCAATTTTGGGGATGCTAATACAACATAACTTTATGCCAGCTATGATTACCACGTGTGGGTCAAAAATAACTGTTGTCTCAGTTCCACTGAGAACTATATTCAACATCTTTATTTCCTGATACTCTAGCTGCATTGCTACCCCATTTACTATATGGATAAATAACTCAATGTTTCAATCGATCAAAACGCTTAGCCATGGAAACATATCGAAAGAGCCAGTGACTTACATTTTCTATTGCTACACTGCGGAGAATGATGGGGAAGCGCAGATAGGCAATTATAATAGATAACATATTTTCGACATCAAATGTTATTTGAAGTCAATGGCAAATTTTCAGCTTTGGGGAGGAAATGCTGGATGTGCCGAACCCGAAAAGGGACTACAAGAACCTCGTGTGCGTACAACGTTATTTTTCTCCTTCCTCGGTCTTTTACTTATTTTTTCCTCTCCTTCACAGTGAAATTGTTCCTTATAACAGCCATCGGCCCATGTGTTATTATCAATTACCTTTTTTGAGAATAAAGCAGCGTTTCACAGCTTCTTAACTAAACTTGGGGTTCATCGTTTGAAGTTTACCAGAACAAAATAGAAACACTGAAGGGGCGTCGTCGAGTGCAAGTCGCGATAACTTTGAACTAACGTGTGCAGTCACACTTTCAGACATCATTCTTCGAACAACTCTCTGAAGCACGATTTGCGCTTTTCTTTCACCCCTCTGCTTATTCTTACGTTTTCAATTGCCAGTTTTCACATGCTATTTCGGGGACCAACATTGAGAAGGCTGGGAATGCAGTAAGTGTTCGAATAAATTTGTCTGGGAGTGTAGACTTCTTCAATCAGACGGAGAGGGTGTGGGTACTGGTTTCGAATTTCTGCACGCCACTGCTCTACGTTGTATATCAGCGGGCTCGTACTTGCGCTGTGAACTGGCAATAATGCGGTTGCCGGTAATCGGATCCTAGTGTTTGCGCAAAGACCTCTGGGATCGGTAGGCTGAGAGGTCAAAAATTGCAGGATGCCAGAAGGAAATATACGGCGAAAGGTTGTTTTGATGTCTAAAAAACGATTTTGGAGAAAGATCGTCGCTGCATTATCAGAGATGGTTCTAGATAATGTTGCCTTCCTGGCATTCGGGTTTATTGTGAAATCGTCATCGCGTAATATTGGTCTCAAAGTAATACAAAATTAGCTGTAGATCGCCTAGTAATACCCGTCAATAAAATCCCTCATTCATACTTACGTGTACACAACCTTTTTTCACACTTATTTGCGTGTTTAACGAACAAATTACTATGTCTGGAGAGGTTGTTGTCAGCGGAAGAAGAAATCGTTTTTACTGAGCTGTTGGAGGGATAAAATAAGCATTGATAAACACGAGGAAATACGTAGGTGGGATCGCCAGGTGTCAAACCTTTCTTTTGAGGGAAGAAAACATAATAAATATGTCCAAGTCAACCTTTAACCACTTGGGAAAGATTAGTAAAATATGAAAATATCTCAGCACTCAGCCCTTTCCCAGCTGGCAACAAATCGTAAAATTTGGCCATACAAAACTTAAGCTCACTTTGTTTGTCGTTATGTGAAGTATCCCTTACAATACCTGCGGTTTTGAGACACCGTGGGTTCAGACTTTGGGGTCACGTGACCTAAATCACCCGCTCGTGTTTGGATGCGTTCAAATCGATTCGTTTTCTCGCGGTTATAAGAGTTTTTCGAGCCATTTTCCCTCTACAGAAGCCCTCAGGACAGCATCATTAAGCTGGAATGTGGGTAGAGGCAAGCCTCTGAAAGAAAACAGAGGTGAGAGGTGGTTTCATGTAGACTGGACCGCCAAAATGCTTTCATGCAAGCTTGGCGAGTTCACAAGCGAAGTCGTGTCTCTGGCCCATCTGTGGATGGCTACCAGGACCTACCAAGGCTTTTTGGGCCAGTTTTGAGTGTAAAAGTCTCGATCGATAAGATATTTTGCTGGTAGGACTGGGTGGCCCGACACGATTCTAATAATTTGTTAGAATGGAAATGTGAGGTGTTGCCCTCTCGAGTTGTGGTGGAATTTCCCAGAACTCTTTTCGGCCATTAATGAGGCAAAGGTTGTGTTTGGGACACTAGCTTTCGTCAAAAGGAAGAGCAAGGGCTAGCGGATAAAGTGAGAAGGCATTTTCCAACCAAACAGCAAGATCTGGCCCTGAGGTGTGTTTTGAATGCAACCTTTTGATTTCTTGAGCAAGTTTTTATCTTTAAAGATCGACACTTTTTCACTGTTGCTCTTGGAGCAGAATGCTGGATTTCTGGGATTTGTTGTTATATGAACGGTTCACTGCAATGGAAATCGGGAATCATTGTGGCTGTTCTAGGCTGCAATCGGTGTCGCATCAAACAGCCTTGCAATGTACACACTTACATAATGTTGTCTTTTAATATTTCAACAAGAAACAAATAATAACAGTAGTGGGTGTTATGACTCCCATATATGCGTGGCTTGCTAGAAAAGGGTTACACGGCAGAAACTCTCGTACATGCTCATGTTACCACGAGACTAGATTATAGCAATGCGTTGTTATATGTTTCATCAGATAATCTTTAGAGCGACTGCAAAATGTCCGGAATGCGGCAGCACGAGATATTACCTGCACACCCAAAAGGGATTACACAACACCGCTTCTGTTTAAACTCCACTGGTTACCAATAAAAGAACGAACTGTGTAAAGGATATATGACTGAATTACCAATTATAATTTACGTTCGTTTAGTTACGCATCCTTTTCGGTATCGGGACCATCTCTTTGGAATTCTTTACCAAAGGACGTACGATTAGATGATACTTAAGACCGTCTTGAAAAACATTCGAATATGTATCTTTCTCGAGAGACGTATACCAATCCTTTAGAGTTATTATATATTTCAATATTTCAAAAATATTTACCTTTAGAAATAATTAATTTTAGTTTTTACGCTAGCGATGAGCTTGTAAATCCTGTCTCAGGTTTTTTAATTCTATTTTACTACGTACTCTCTTTAAAGCGCTTTTGGGTATTTATAGCAAAACCGCTATAAAAATTACCATTGTTTTGGTATTGTTATAAACATTGCAATTTGCTAGTGGGAGCCATTCCGTCTGTGGTTCCGTTTGATGTTGAAAAAGTCAATGAATAGGCTTTGGTAGAAATTTGAAGTAGAAACCCACCATGTGTGATATTTTGGGGATTCGTCCACATATAATCAAACAAACTCACGAATTCATCAAAATTTTGTAATTCGCCAGCCAGGATAATAACCAGGAAAAACTATATCTAACATAGTTTTTGAACCGTATATGAGAACGATCCTTCGCAGTAAAGCACTATTTGAGCAATAGTGGAAATCAGACCTGAAAAAAATTTCAGGCCTGTATGGGATTCGAACCACTGACCTCTGCGATACTAGTGCAGCGCTCTACCAATTGAGCTAACAAGCCAACTGGGAGCAGGCCATCAAATTAATTCGATATAAACCCGTAGATGATAAATCAAACAACAACAAACATATGAAACATATGTGTGAACTGCGGTTATGAGACGCAGTTTATTTGAACTCACGACGTTACCCTCAATGATCTACAAACTTAAAAAGGCTGAACTTAATGAGGACCTTACAGCAAATGTCTACACCTATGAGAAACGTAAACAACCTCTTGAATGAAAAGTGATTCTTA